>NC_048223.1:127605219-127617171 GCF_002007445.2 Ailuropoda melanoleuca
CCCCCGCCCCGAATCGGTTTGCCAGGGCAGGCTGTTGGTTTCCTCTGGTGGCTGTCCACTGTGAGTCCATCTTTGCCTTTCCCATCTCAGGAACACAAGGAATTCTGGCCACACTGCTGCTTTCTGTTCTGTGCAGCCGTGTTTGTGCCTGCTGATGGCCCTGGAGATGTGCCGTCCCACCAGGCCTGCCCTGCCGTTGCCCCCCCCCGGCAACCCCGTCTCCGTCAGGAGCTGTCCCTGAGGAACCCCAGGGCCCCTCCATGCACTGGGCAGCAGCACGTATGCTCCAGTGAGGGCCGCAGTCATTCCTCTCTTTAGGGTGACAGCCCATGCTGGGCCTCTAGGGAGCCTGTGGTCTTCCTGATATTCTCTGGGGAACGTTCTAGATGGTAGAAGGCTCGCTTCTCTCTGGCTGCTTATAAATAACTGCAGGGTGGCGCAAGGAAGCCCCAGAGTGTTGGCCGTTTTCTGTCTGCTCACCTGGGGTGGTGGTAGCCAGCTGGCCGCCCCAGGAGGGTGGTCAGGCTCTGCTTTTCCTCTTGGCTGAGCAATTCAGGAAGTTAACCCAACCTTCAGGGCGAGCGTTCTGCCCTTCTAGTTCCAGAACTCGCCGGCTGGTGTGGGAGGAGCGTTTGAGAGCTGACCTCACTCTCTCTGTGAACTAGCTGCTGTACAGCCCCAGGCAAGGCGTGCCCTCCTGGTGGTGTGGGCCACCTTTGGGGGCCAGCCCCGAGGGTGCCTCGGTGACTTCTGGGCTGAAGCTTTGCTACATTTTCTGAGTGCCCAGTTTGTACCCAAGATAGGGTTTGCCCTACTGTTTTCAAAGCACACTAGCAAAGGAAAAGAACTTAGGTGTGCTTTGAGTTAATAGAACTTGATGTCCCTAGGAGACTTCTTAAAAAGGCTCTTCAAAAAATAAATTAAATGAATTTGGTGGCTTGTTTGTTTTGTTTTTTTGTTTTGTTTTTTGCCTTTATTCATTTAGAGAGAACACATGTGAGTGAGGGGAGGGACAGCCAGAGAGGAAGAGAGAATTTCAAACACTCTGCACTGATCGGAGCCCTCTGCGGGCTTGATCCCATGACCCTGAGATCATGACCTGAGGCGAAATCCAGAGTTGGCCACCCAGGCACCTCAATGAATGAGTTTTTATTCCCTTGAGTTTTCATTTCAGTTGAGTGCTGGCATATGGCAAGCCTTATGGCAGATCTCACACGCACAGCAGTGGACACACAGATGTGGTTACATTCTGCGTGGGGCTTACAATCACGTTGGAGAAATTGCAGTTGACGAATTGACTGTACTAAGTTGAGCGAGGGATGACTGTGGGTGCTATGGAAGCATAGCCTCGTCTGTGAAGGGGTTGGAGAAGTCTCCCTGGAAAGGGGTGTGGCAGCTGGGCCCAGGAGGAGATGAGCCATGCAGACAGGGCCTCAGAGGGCACGGGAGCAGCAAGCTCCTGCCTGCACACCGGACGTCAGTGCTGTGCCGACGGCAGTCCACAAACACACCGCCGTTCCTGGCTTTGGACATTTCCAGTTTTGTTCTCTTTTTTGGGCCCATTCTGCATGGAGGAGCAAGAGATTGGGGAGGAAGCTTTTCAAACAGAGATCTTTGATCCTGCATTTACCAGTTTCCTCAAGTCTCCGATCTCTTCCAGAATTCCGGTGCGTATTTCCTAAGAGTAACTCATAACCACAGCCGGGATCAAATCCGGACGGTCTCCCTCGCAGCAGCAGCAGCAGCACTGTCGGCTCCTCGCCCGGCCCAGTGGTCTCTTTCTGCTCCAGCAGAGCGGAGTCCGCTCCGGTGTTATGTGCCAGGTATTAGTATTAGCTCGTCCTGTCCCTTTTATGTCCTCCAGCCTGGTAGTTTTTCGTCTTGGTGACCTTGAACTCCTTGAGGCATAGAAGCTGGTGACAGTGTGGGATCTCCCGCAGTCGGGGTTTCCGTGGCTCAGTCAGCTTTGGGCAGGAAGCCCGGGGAGGCGATGGCGTGTTCTTTCAGGACACCTGGGGCTTCATCCCCACATGGGGGATGTCAGCTTCAGTCAGTTGGTGAGGAAGGCTTCTCCTGCGTAAGTGGTAGTTATTCCCAAGTAACTAGTAAATACTGCCTAGTAAGTTCAAAAGTACTTAGTCCTGTAGGTCTTTGCTCTGGAAGGCTCACCTCACTGGAGTTGCCGTGCAGAGATGAATCTGCCCGCCATCTCTTCCGTGAGCACGAGGCAGCGCTCCTCCGTAAGCAGGCGCTTTCCCTTCTCCCTGCGAGTCTGTCATTGATTAATGCATATCAGTGTGTCTTGAATGTGCTGCATACATTTCATGACTGTAATTATTGGGGCGCAGATCACCCCAGATTGGCCAGTGGGGCACTTGGGGTTAGCTCTCGTCATGCTCATGTCCCCATTGTTCTTGGAGCATGTTTATCGAGGTTTATCTGCTGTTTTCCCATTTCAGCTCCCATACCAGCCCTTCTTCTGTGGAATCCTGGTTCACTTTGGAAAGCTGCATTTAGCAAATGGAAGGAATCCACACACCTGTGCAAGGTGTGCCTGGGGCTGTGAGCACGCTGGTGCCTCCAGACTGGTTCTGCACTCCTCTGCCATCTTCACCCTCCTGGGAGTGTTCTGACATTTTCCTGAGCAACAGCCTTCCCCGTGAAATGTTAGTATCACAGTTACACTGTGTTCTAGCTTACATACTGTGGCTCTCAGGAAGGCCTCAAACCTTTATAACATCTAAGACTTTTTTCATTCCTCCCCACAAAGAAGCAATTTTTGCCCCTTGAGGATGGTATTGCCGCATTCGGGAATTTTATGTTCAAGACCTTTTTAGCCAGAAGCGTTACAGAGTGTGTCTGTATGCACACACATGCATATATGTGTGTGCATTGATGTACCTTCCCTCCCTCTCTCTCTCATTCTCTCTCTCTCTCTCTACCTACCTATTGCAAACCATGACTTGATAACCTACTTCTAATTCCATTTCAGGCCTTCAAAGCAGACTATAGATGTCCCTTCTCCATATTTGTAACTCCTGCCTGTAGTAGAAATATAGTTCTCATGATCCCCAATCCCTGCCTCATGATTAGAATGTAAAAAAGCATAGTTTCAGAAATTAGCACACACTATACATGAAAGCCTATGAACTAGATTTCAGTGTCTGTTATTGAGGTCTAACTTAACAAGTCCCTACTAAGGATACAGGTGAATGAATTTTGACAGATGAATACATTCCTTTAGCCACCAACACAACCCAGGTAGAAAACATGTCTCTGTTACCCAGAAGGTTCCTTTGTGTCCTGCCCCGGTCAGTCAAAACCCTTATCCCTGGCTCTAGGTAATCATTAATTGATCAGATTTGTCTTCCTGAAAATTGCATACGAATGGATCATAAAGCCTATTTCTTTTGTCTGCATTATATCACACACCTTAATGGTTGAGACCCATCTGCATTGCCGCATGGTATGTTCATTATTGCTGAGTAGCATTCTGTTTTATGGGGACCCAAAACTTACCTGTTCTTCTGTCAGTTACTCGTGCTGTTGCCAGCGTGGACTAGGTGAATAAAACTGCTATGCGTGTGCATGTAGAAATCTTTACGTGGACACATGCTTTCGTGTCATTTGGGTAAATGCCCAGTGGTGGAGTGCACTGTGAGCCAGCAAGTATGCTTAGCTTCATAAGAAACCAGTAAACCTTTTCAGAACAAGTGTCCGATCTTACACTCCCACTAGTAATGCATAATTATGGTTGCCCCAGATCCTTGTCAGCCATTCTGTCATTTTAGCCATTTGACCAAGATTTAGTGAAATTCCGTTGTATCTTTGATTTCATTTGCCCCACAGCTAATGAGTTGGGCATCTTTTCATGGCTTATTGGCCATTCTTTTACAAGGTGCTTGTTCACTTTTTTCTCCCATTTTTTAAATTGAGCTGTTTCTTACCAAAATCTTAAAATTCTTTAATATTCTGCATACAAGCTCTTTGTCAGATAAAGATATTGAGAATATTGCTTCCTGTGCCTTTTTCATTCTCTTCGCAGCATCATTTAAGAACAGAAACTTTCCATTTCTGTGAGCTATGTTTGGGGAGGGATAGTTTGGACTTTTTCTTCTAAGAAATTCTAATGCCAAACTTGCAAATTTCCTCTTATATTTTGTTTTGTATATTTAATAACTTTAGCCTTTGCATTCAGGTCTGTGATCCATCTTGGTTAATTTTCGTGTGTGTTCATTTTCTTCCATAAGAAATACAGTGCCATGTGTATGGCTAGCCCTGTGCCATGTGTTGAAAAGACTACACATTCACCATCAAATTGCCTTTGTTCCCTTTGTCTAATTGACCACGTATGCACAGGTCCATTCCATGTCTCTTTCTGCCCCCATACACCAGCACCACGCTGCCTTGCCTTGAATGTTACAGCTCTGTGGTGAGTCTTGTGTCCTGTACCATAAGTCTTCCAAATTTGGTCTTTCTCAATATTCTTGGTCCTTTGCATTTCCGTTTTGGAATTAACTTAATTTTTGCCCCCCCCCATCTGATGTGATTTTAATGGGGATTGCATTGAATCTGTAGATGAGTTTGGAGAGAGGCTTTACAACTTTGAGTCTTGGTCTGTGATTATGGTAGATCTGTGTGTCATCATCAGTATCCGAACACGGTTTTGTACTTTTGGGTATACACGTCTTTCACATATATTCTTAAATATATCCATACTTCACATGTTTTCGATTCTTTATAAATGTTGTGTTATTACTTCAGTTTCAAGTTTTTCTTTGCTAGTGACTAGAAATACAGGAGTAAGTCTGTTGTGTGTCCTGTGAATTTGCTAAGCATACTAGTAGCATTTTTGAGTTCTGTGTCTATGTCTGCAATTATCCTGAGAATAGTTTAATTGCTTGCTTTATACTCTGTATGCCTCTTTTTTGTCTTGGCTTGTTGTGCTGGCTGGGATCTCTGTATCCTGTTGAACAGGGATGGCAAAAGAGGAAATATCCAGTGTTTTACCATCAAATATAGTGATAGGTTCTTAGTACATTCCCTTTATCAGTTGAAGGAGTTCTGCTCTGTTCTTATGGGCTGAGAGTTTTATCATAGAAGTGTGTATGATTTTGTTACATGCTTTTTTTTCTCATCTACTGAAAGGTTTATGTGGCTTTTGTCCTTTATTAATATGGGGAAATACGTTGCTTTTTCTGATGTTTAACAAAGCGTGCCTGCTTATAATAAATACCATTTGCCTTGAAAAATAAACACACGTAGACTTCCCCACCTTCTCTGTGTGTGTATATAATTCCAGCATGATTTTTATATACATAGAAATAATACTCCTATATTTGCTCACATTTTAGGAAGTATTGTGCCTGTTCAGGCGGGTGTTTGTCTGCAGTTGCTTTTAATACCTCTTTGAGGCTGTATTATCAGGGTTGTGTGGCCTTGTGAGACAGGTGGGAAGTGTTTCCTCTTACTCTGCTGTTTAAAAGTGCTTGTTTAGGGGGCGCCTGGGTGGCACGGCGGTTAAGCGTCTGCCTTCGGCTCAGGGCGTGATCCCGGCGTTATGGGATCGAGCCCCACATCAGGCTCCTCTGCTGTGAGCCTGCTTCTTCCTCTCCCACTCCCCCTGCTTGTGTTCCCTCTTTCACTGGCTGTCTCTATTTCTGTCGAATAAATAAATAAAATCTTTAAAAATAAATAAATAAAAGTGCTTGTTTAGGATTGGTATTCTTTCCTTAAATGTTTGGTAGCATCCGGGCCTGGAATTTTGTTTATAGGAAGGCTATTAACTATGCAATATCTAAAATAAATAAAATGCTTCTCAGGTTTTCTTTATGACCCTGTTTTGGTAATTTCTCTTTCAGAAAGCTTGTCCATTCATTGAAGTTGACCTTACTGGCATTAATGGTTCATACCACTCCGTCATCCTGCTACCCATTTAAAGTCTGGAGGGTAGACAGTGATATCTCCGTTCTGCTGTCCTGCTTTTCATCCCTGATTTAATAATTTCCTCCTCTTCCTCTTTCCAGATGGGTCTTGTTGGAAGTTTCCCAGTGTTCTCAGTCTTTTCAAAGCCCAGTTTTTGCCTCCCCCCCCAATTTTTTCAGTTTTATATTTTGATTTCTAGTCTCTGTATTTAGTTTTCTCTTTCCAGTGTTCTAAGTTAGAACCTTAGGTGATTGGTAGTGGACTTCGGTTTGTCCTCCACGTATTCAAAGCTATAAAGTGCGCATACGCAGTGTTTCAGCTGCATCGCAGAGATGCTGATATGGTGGTGTTTCATGATCCTTCACTTCAAAATATTTTTTTTTAAAGATTTTATTTATTTATTTGACAGAGACAGCCAGTGAGAGAGGGAACACAAGCAGGGGGAGTGGGAGAGGAAGAAGCAGGCTCATAGCGGAGGAGCCTGATGTGGGGCTCGATCCCAGAATGCCAGGATCACGCCCTGAGCTGAAGGCAGACGCTTAATGGCTGCGCCACCCAGGCGCCCCCAAAATATTTCTTAATTTCCACTCTGATTCTATTTCTGACCCATGGGCTGTTTAGAAACGTGTTAATTTCCAGACGTTGTCCGTGTCGACATGTCTTCTCTGTGCCTTTGGAGAGGACACATTGTAGTGTCGTATGCCGTCTTCCCCGTCATCCCCACCACCCCTGTCTGTCTTGTTCCAGCGAGAACCAGGAGTGGAGCATTGGCATCTCTAATTACAGATTTGTTTTTTCTACTTCTGCCAATGTTTGCTTCATGTAGTTTGAGGATTTGTTCTTAGGTGTTCAGTCATCTAGGGTTATTATGTTCTCTTGATCAGTTAACTCCTTGTTAGCAAATGCCCCTCTTTATCCCTTGTAATGTCTCTCATTCTGAAGTTAAATTGGTCTGATGTTAATAAGGTCTGTCTGCATGTGGTATACCTTTCTCCATCCTTCTTAACCTCTTGCTTTATTTTTAGTGTTTCTTGAAGCCAGGATGTAGTTTTACAGCATGCCAATCTCCACCTTTTATTAGAAGTGTTCTATTTAACGTATCCATTGGTATGGATGGGGTTAGTCTCACTATCTTGCTGTTTTCTCTTTGTACCATTTGTTCTTTGTTGCCTTTTTTCCTAATTTCCTACTCTAATTGAGTACTTTTTATGTTTCCATTTTATTACTATTGCCTTAGCTCTGCTTTTTTAAAGTAGTTGGTCTCACACAGCGCTATCGATTAGAGCTTCTGACGGTGGTGAACATGCTGTCTACACCGTCCAGTGGGATAGACACTGGCCACCTGGAGCTCTTGAGTACTTGACCTACAGCTAGCGCAGCTGAGGGAATGGAATATTATCTTTAATTTGAAATCTTTAAATACAAGTAGCCCCATGAGGATGGTTGCCAGCACCTTGGACAGTGACCGTAGGGCTCACAGTCTGCACCTTTAACTTGCCACCATCTGCTTTGGGGCCATATTCTGTGCTTTCACATGTAATGCAAGAGTATCCCAGCGTAATCTTCACTCTGCCCTCACTGCCCTTTGTGCGTTTGTTGTTGTGGGTTTTGCTTACACTTGTCACAAACCCTAAAATACATTGTTGCTGTTCTTTAAACATTCCATTGCTTAGAAGTAATTAGAATAGAAATTGAAAATGAGAAAATACCGGGTATTTACTGATTTTGATCTAAATATTTTGGAAGGCTGCAGGACGGGTTTAAGTGACCTCATCAGATGGCTACTTTTTAATTTGGTGGGGAGGGGCCCGAGAAGCCCATGAAGAGCAGGTCAGCTGGGAGGCCAGAAATGGGATCGGGAGAAGTGAGTTGCTAAGAAGTAGTCAGATTTGGGCTGTTTGGAAGTCGGCTCTTCTAGTTGTTGGTAGGAGCTGTGCGTGAAGTGTGCCCTGGTTGTTCTGAGAGCGTTCTCCCACGTCCTCATTGGTACTATTTCCTATCCTGTTTGCTTTTCAAAAATAGTCACGGGTGTTAAAGTCATCCCATGTGCCTAATTTTAATTAGAAAGTGTTGCTTCATTGTGAATTTTGTGACTCATCTTGCCTGTAAGTAGAAGCTAGCTTTCAGAATGTGCAGTCTTACTAAGAGCGCAAGACAAAATACGGAGGTGATTATTTTTGTGAGTCATCATATTTATCCATTTAAAGAGTAGTGGTTGTAACATATGGAACTGATGGTGTTTATGGCATAGACTTCCTTAATTCTCATGTTCCCTCCTCCTGGTGCCCTATAAACTGAGTGAATACAGTTACCCTGGACTCCTGAGTTCCCTGCAGTGTGGGATTTTTCTCATCCTTGCATCCCATTTTACCATGTTTGGGCTTTTAAGCAGAGACATGGTTCCACTTTGAAAGCTCTGGAAATAATTCTCAGATTGCATGTGTTTATCTCAATGTTGACAACCAAGTTGTTTGCCTTGAAATTAAAGGCTGGTATTATAAACTATCAGTGGAATAATCAATCGTGGAACCTAACGCTTCCTAGTTTACACAGTGTGGAAAACTATAAATATCTAATATAATGTTACCTCCTTGATTGAATTCCTTATGATCTCACACAGGTGAGATTAGTGTTAAAGTGTACACAGAGCTATAGTAACTGCTGTCAGGAGATTTCAGTTATTAATTGCTGATTTCAGAGAGTTAATTTATTTTTTAAGTCCAATAACATTACATAGCTTTTTTTTTTTTTTCATTTTCTTTTCTCTTGCGCTTAACTGTTTCAGTAAGTTCTGGATTATACCAAGCCTCATTTGGATACAGTCTCATTAAGAATATGATTCTGACTTTTCAGTAAATGACTTATTCAAATTTCAGGACTAGTGAATTTGAGGGACTTGGTGATCACATAGCTTGAATGACATCTACGTGGCCACTGCAAGGATGAGGGACTTCCCACTTCTGGACATGAGTGGGGCCCCTATGGAGGGGACAGGTGAGGTCAGTGTGGGCCCAGGCGACAGCCTGGGAAGCCATGTCCTCTGCATTCCGCTCCTGCGCTATGCTCCACAGTCCGGCCACAGCAGAGAGCCAGCAGCGTGTGTCCCCTTCTGTACCTGCCTCACCAGGTGGCAGTTACCTTGTAACCTGTAGGTGCTCAGTTACTGTGTGCGGTGTAGTTCGTGGAACAGAACACGCTGCTGGCAGAAGCAGAGTTAAAATGAGGCCTGTACCCTTCAGGAGTGTGAAATCTGGCTGTGAAGTGAAGGCACCTAGTCCTAGCACTGGTGTTCAGGGGCAGCGCGGTAGTGACACCCGGGTGCAGGAAAGCCCCGTGGCAAGAGGAAGCTGGGTCTCTGGTCCACACGTGTAGCAGAGGGAGCAGGAGCCTGGCTGGCTTCTAGAACTGGGCAGTGGATCGTGTCTGCCTGGAGCACTGAGCTGTGGGCTGGTATGTCCTGCCTTTCAGATTCTGATGTACCATCTTTAGACAGGTGCCTGCACTGCCTCACCCCCTTCCCCAAGAAACAACTTAAACAGGACGTCGGGTCTGCAAAGATGCACAAGAAATGAAAACTGTCGACCAGTGTCATGAAGAACCCAGATGCAAAAATCCTAATAAAAAGTAGGAAGTCTGTTCTGTCAAGTAAGGCCTAGCCCAGTAATGCAAGTTAGAATTTAACTCCAAGAGGGGCGCCTGGGTGGCACAGTGGTTAAGCGTCTGCCTTCAGCTCAGGGCATGATCCCGGCGTTATGGGATCGAGCCCCACATCAGGCTCCTCTGCTGTGAGCCTGCTTCTTCCTCTCCCACTCCCCCTGCTTGTGTTCCCTCTCTTGCTGGCTGTCTCTGTGTCTGTCAAATAAGTAAATTTTTTTTTTTTAAAGATTTTAACTCCAAGAAATTGGTGTCCTCATGCACATTCAGAGAAAACAAACGTTCTGATTGTTACGCATGTCTCTTCTTGTCCCCCTTTGCTATTACCTGTTCTCCATTTCAGAAGAGTGACCTGAGGGGCGCCTGGGTGGCACAGCGGTTAAGCGTCTGCCTTCGGCTCAGGGCGTGATCCCGGCGTTATGGGATCGAGCCCCACATCAGGCTCCTCTGCTATGAGCCTGCTTCTTCCTCTCCCACTCCCCCTGCTTGTGTTCCCTCTCTCGCTGGCTGTCTCTATCTCTGTCAAGTAAATAAATAAAATCTTAAAAAAAAAAAAAAAAAAAAAAAAAAGAAGAGTGACCTGAGTGTATCAGTCCAGGTGTAAGCAGAGACTAATCAGGAAGAGCTGGCTGGGGGGGTGCGGGGAAGACCTCCAGAACGTTTAGAGCATCCTGTGCTCAGATCATCTGTTCCCATATATCTGCAGGCCTCTCCTTCCCATGCCCATTTGGGTAATGCAGTGATTCATTTGTTTGCCTGGGTATTGGTCAGAACCGTGTGTGTTGCAGTATTGCTGAAGACTCCAGCATTCTAAAGGCTCCCTTGAGTTTCCATCAGCACACGCAGACGTTATGGGAAACCTCCGTTTCTTTGAGGCAAGCCCGATGTCCCGGAGCTAACTCCCCACTAAGCTGGAAACCCTGCCCAGTCTTGCAGGGGCTGGGGGAGACTGTCCCTCCCGCTCAGGGATGGTCTCTTCGCCACTGAGCGCGTGAAATCCCAGTTGAGGATGGGCACAAACTCTGCTTCACCAGCCTGACTTCCGTGTGATGACCTTTTCACCACATGATGCCACTTCTGTGAGACATGTGGGTGCTGGGCTTCACATCTGTTTCCCTGACCTGGGATTCTGAGAGTTACTGGTCACTAGAAAGAAGGTTTGGTTGTCCTGGGGTGGCGGCCCTACCATTTCACATGTCATTGATCCTCAGTTTACTTGAGTACATGGGAAGCCAGATGGCCTGGGGGTGCTCAGTACTGGCTTGAGTCCACTCAGGACACCCTCGTCCCTGTTTTACAGACACCCCTCTGATCTCTTGGGGAGGTTCTTGTTGGATTTCACAAAGCACACAGCTCCAGCTTTGAATGGGGAGCCATTTTCTGCGTAAGACTTTTTAAAGACGCATATAATTGCCCCTTTCATAGTTCTGGCTTCCGAGCGTTAGTAGTTTTGTAAGTATTGTGTGGGCGGACTGCAGAGCATGCTGTGCATCTGGGTAGATGGTAGACCTTGTGGTCCAGCAAATGCTGTTAGGTTCACGAGCATCTGGAGACTGGAGCGGACAGGATCTGTGCTGTTCCCCTGGGGACAGCAGTGCCTGCGACGTCCCAGAGTCCCTAGCATTGATGGTGCTCCGTAGATGACCAGACTGGGAGGGCAGGCTTGCTCGGGACCAGCCTGTCTCGAAGGTGGAGGAAGAAGGGTGCTCCCTGGGACCTGCCCTCCTGTGGTTATCACTCTGTTCCATTGTCATTAGAAGCAGCTTGAAGATGGGAAATCAAAGGAAGACAGCCCTTGTTGAAGATGTGTGTGGGGAGGGGTGGAGAGGAGAGGGTCAACAGGGGAGGATCCAGTGACCGTTTTTCTCACGTGGACCCGTCTATAGACGGGACTTTGAAGACGGTGACAGGCTAAACCGAGGTGGGGTCTCCAGGGAGAGACCAGGGTTTCTGGAACCAGTGTCATGAAAACAAACTGGTGGAAAACACACCTGAGGGCTTCAGAGGGGAGGGGAGTGGGGGATGGGATAGGCCAGTGATGGGTATTAAGGAGGGCACGTATTGCATGGCGCACTGGGTGTTATACACAATGAATCATGGAACACTACATCAAAAACTAATGTACTGAATGGTGACTAACATAATAAAAAATTTTAAAAAGTGACAGGAAGCCACAGAGCAAATAAAGCAATGACTACAAAAGGCAAAAAAAAGAAAAAAACTGGAGGAAAACAGAATATACCTCCCTTCCCTGGCCCCTCCCCCAAACCAGATAAAACAGCTTTTGCAATGAGCTCCATTTTCACCCGAATTTTATGATAATGGTGACCTTTTGCTCTCCTAATGCAGGACTCTTTTTTTTTTTTTTTTTTT
>NC_048223.1:127617313-127627113 GCF_002007445.2 Ailuropoda melanoleuca
TTTTTTTTTTTTTTTTTTTTTTTTTTTTTTTTTTTTTTTTTGTAAACAGCGCTTCATGTTTTGTTCTTGTAGAAATAGCTGCCACATTTTCACTGGCAGTTCACTGTTACATATTTTACGGACATCTGCCTGTCGTCTAAGAGGTCTTATCCCTGAAGCTACAAGTACAAAATTCTGTCTTGTGATTGTGGACCAAGTGTTAGGTTTTGAAAAGGAGCGAAGAGTGAGTTGTGTTCCTGCTTTGTTGCCTTTGTGTCCACTGCCCTGTCCTGTCCAGGGAGTGTTGGCTGTGTGACGTCATTACCTGGACGTGCTCTTAAAGTGATTGGACTCAAAGTGTCCGCCTTGGTTTTGTTTTAAACCTGGCCCCTCTTATGTCAGTCCTGTTGATGAAGGATTTCTGTGTGCTTGCAGAGGAAGGCCATCTAAAAAAGCAAGGTTTCAGATACTATGGGGGGGTTGAAATAAGGCCTTACTCCTCGTTTTTCACACTGGTCTGTGGATCAAAAAACTTTATGGAATTTTCTTCTATGAAATGAATGAAATACAAATTGTTTTTTCAAAAAGCTTTAGAAATCTACCACATATGTTTTGGAAGACGAACACCAAGATGAAACACAGCTTTGAGTGAGGAAACGCGGGTTTCCCCTATGTGCGCACCATGTGGAGCTCTGCCCCGTGGGGCATGTGGAGGTTGCTGCTGGCGCACCCAGGTTGCTGTGCAGCTGTCTCTGGTCAGGCTCTATCGTCCCGGTGCCCACTTCTGCACCTGTCACCTGGCCCAGGTGTTTCCTGAACAGCTGTGTGCCCTGGGCCATCATTTCCCAAAATGTTTCAGCACCACATCAGTGGACTGTGTGGAAACCAGCTCCCCAACGTACAAGTTTGAAGTGTTAGGGAGGGAGGTATGTGTGCTCACATCCACCTTGAAGGGTACGTTCTTCGGGAAAGACGTGGCTCAGCCTGTTAAGCATCCCACCCGGAGTAAAGCTAAAACCTACTGGATGTTAAGTACTTAAAGCCAGATTCAAAGTCAAGTTTAAGTTGGCTTCACGTGCTCTCCTCCTTTCCTGGTTTTTCCCAAGGTCAGAAGGATGATGGCATAGGAGCTCTTCCAGATTTCTCCTGCTCGTGCCCAGCAGCATCTTAGCTGGCTCCCCAGCCAGTGGCATCATAGGCAGCTGCCCTGCTTGGTCCCACCACTGCAGGCCCTTGGCATGGCCCTGCCAGCCACAGGCCCATACAGCCACGTCACCTTCTAGGGCCTGGCGCATCGGGCATTTAGATTTTTCCTTGTGAGTGTCTCATGTTACTTTGAAGATATTACAAATAATTTGAGGTTATGTGGACCGTGTTCTCAGCAGATGAGAATGCCTTATGAGCTCTGGTTTTGGTGGAAGCAGGTATACCTGTGCTAGGGAAGTCCATGCCATCTCGACCTGGACACTACATGCATCCTGTAGTCAGGATGTGCCGTGCACCTTGCAGGAGTATGTGATAGGATATTTTCTGTGGTGGTGTATTACACATCGTAGGCTGTCTGTGGCTGGTTATAAACCCTTAGGATGTTTGAATTTGTTTTCAGACCCTTTGCTGGTGAAACACAAGGTCTTAACTCATTGTGTAGAGACAGAATAGTTACATTGTGTAAATGCCCTAACTTAGTCCCTGGTATTGTGTGAGTGATGTCATTTTCTTGTTCTTCATAAAGGCTGTACCTTTACCTTGATTGTCTTCAGGGAGAAGTTAAGTCAGTCTGCATCTCTGCTCTAGCTCACGAATAAAACACGTTCAGGATCTCGGCTGAATCCCAAGTGGATGTTTTCCCGCACCTCAGACCCACAGTGTGGGTTTGCACTGCAGGGAGGCCCGGAAGGGAGGTTGTGACTTGGTAGGTGGAGATCCCTTTCTGGACTCATCCTGGAAAAATTCCAACTTCTTTGTGAGTGTGAAATTATCCAGAAGGTTGAAAAGGAAAATGCTATTTATTGGAAAAAATATGTCAACTCATTTGTTCTTTTCACAGAGATGCTAAGTTACATGTCTGAGAGCTGCCGGCCAATGTCCTCAGATGCAGATTTCTGCTCATGGGGGAACAGACTTTTAAAAGAACGTTTGCTGGAAACAATTGAGAGAGGGTGGACGGTTGGTTTGCAGCTTTGTTCTTTGTCTGGCTAATCACTGTGCATCTCTGCCTCTGGCCAGCGGGCTGCATCCCCCTTTGGCGCTCTCCGTGTCCTCGACGTGCTTAGTTAATATGTAATTCTCTCAACATCTCACCCCCTCAGGAGCAACAGGTGCCCAGCATGGGTGTTGTCCGTCCACATGAAAGGGCCTGGCCACTGTGATTCCTCCTCTCTTTGATCTCCCTGTAGAAGGTCGGCTTGTCTGCCTAGAGATGCCTCTGAAGGGCAATTTAAAAGTTGGATTTGAGCAACATCAAGTGAAATGTCTTCCCATCTCATGCCGTGAGGAGCTCTTTGGTGTAGTTCATGGCTGGATGTAAGGAAAGATATTAACCCTTTCTTTGAAACAGACGGTCTTGCAGGCTGAGATTTCCATCTACCTTTCTCCTCTGCTTTTAGGGGAAAAAAAAAGCACAAAACATTTTTGTTCTCATAAAACACCTCAGCCCTTGAAGATGAACTCATTGCAGTGTTTAAAATTCATCTTGAGACTCAATTACCTTCACTTTGTTAGTGCAGATAAGGTTGGATGCACTTGGATGGATGAGACACTTAGAACTGAAAGAAAAAGACGGAGGAAGGTTTTCATGGGCAGAGCTGAGGTGCTTTTCTCAAGGTGTTGTGATCAATAAAATAATCAATTTTTAATGGTGAGTTGGCAAGGGCTACTAAATACCAATTACTAGGTAAAGTGCTATCAGAAGGTGAAGCCGTTTTGTGACTTATTTCATTGCACGAGCATGTTCGTACTGGGGCAGGTGTCCAGGTTGCTTCTGATACTGTTCATTAAACAAAAACAAAAAACCTCACTTTAAAAATAGTTGCTGGGGTCGTTTACATTTATAACAATGATAGCTTACGTGTGCATATGCTTTTATACTTTTTTGAGATTATAAAAGGTGTACGCATTGAATGCTGGAAGAACTATAAACCATATTCCCATTACAGATTTTTCTATTTCCAGTTTTGCCAGTTTCTATTCCATGTGTACAATATATAAACTTCAATAAAATATGGGTCACGTTGCATATGTTGGTAATGTGCTGTGCTTTTTCACGCAACATGCATTATTCCATATCATTAAGTATTACCCTTACTGGATACGTGGTTGTGTGTCTTATATCCTAATCCACCTAGCATGACCCCTGTGACTGGTTCTTCAGGTGATCTTGCTTCTAACTGTGCCAGACTTACTGCTGTGCTGTCACTGAAGTTAATTTCCTAAGGATTGCTTTATAGTTGATAGAGCACTTTCTAATTTGGTAGAGTAACGCCATGAGCAGGGAGGCCACTGTGACACGAATGAGACAGAGCCTCAGACACATCGGAGTCTGTGTTTAAATGTAGCCCCCAGCACAGGGGGCAACACACACTGTAGGAGTTTGCGGTTCACCTGATGGGAAACCAAGCTGGTTTTCCCCCAGCATTGGTGATTCCTTTATTTGTGCGTGAGGTGGTTTTGGCCCTCACAGAGAAGACAAATATGTGTGCTGCTCCAGGAGGAAACCAGGCTTTGTCTTTGGAAATTCGGGGAGTGTTTGTGCACATGTTGGGGTCGGAGGAAAGGGCTGCTCACCCAGCCGAAGCAGAGAGTGGGGTCACGAGATTGTCTTTGTTCTGGGAGTGACTGGGTGTGCTTACAAGTCTAGCTCAGGTGTTCTCACTCGCTGACCATTGATTCCCTGTCTCCCGCTGCTAGGAGAGCAAGGGTGCTGTTCAGTATTTAGGTAAAATGAGCAAGTTCAGCCAAGGGTGAAGTATCATTTAAACACGCCCTTTGGAGATAACTGCTTTGTAACCCTTCTATCTGAAAATATTTTCTTTTTTTTTGTTTTTTTTTGTTTTGTTTTGTTTTTAAGATTTTATTTGTTTATTTGACAGTGATAGAGACAGCCAGTGAAAGAGGGAACACAAGCAGGGGAAGTGGGAGAGGAAGAAGCAGGCTCCCAAGGGAGGACCCTGATGCGGGGCTTGATTCCAGGACCCCTGGATCACGCCCTGAGCTGAAGGCAGACGCTTAACGACTGAGCCACCCAGGCGCCCCTGAAAATATTTTCTAAACAAAATTTTATGTGAATTGAAACAACCCACTTTGCACCATTAATTTAGGGGAAAAATATAAGCAAAGGTGAAGTGTTGTCAGGGATGGGCTGAAACTAATGTATGTTCATATGCTGCTGATACTGTAAAGTGCTGTCAATTGTGTGATTATTCATACAGACATAAAAATGTTAAAGCCCTTTGATTTGGGAATCCCATTTGCAAATGTATTTTTTTAATAATATTTTTTATTATGTTAGTCACCATACAGTACATCCCCTGGTTTTTGATGTAAAGTTCCATGATTCATTAGTTGCATATAACACCCAGTGCACCATGCAATATGTGCCCTCCTTACTACCCATCACCAGCCTATCCCATTTCTCCACCCCTCTCCCCTCTGAAGCCCTCAGTTACCGGAGTCCATAGTCTGTCATGGTTCATTACCCCTTCTGTTTACCTCCTCCTTTCTTCCCTTTCTTCTCCTACCGATCTTCCTACTTCTTTTTTTTTTTAAATAATATTTTTATTTTTTTTTAAAGATTTATTTGTGAGAGAGAGTTGATGGGTGGGGGCAGAGGGACAGAACCTCCAAGCAGACTCCCTGCCAAGCCTGGAGCCAGACACAGGGCTCCATCTCATGATCCTCAGATTATGACCTGAGCCAGAATTATGAGCCAGACGCTTAACCAACTGAGCCACCCAGGTGCCCTGGAAATGTGTTTTATAGAGAAAATACAGAAAAAGCTATATACATTGCAGTATTTCTAATAGTGAAAAATGGAAACCTAAATGTCCAACAATGGCAAAATTGTTAGAAAACTCCACCTCTGTCTTACCAAACTTAATGTCTAAATGCCTTGGAAACTGTGTCATTGTGGACAAATGCTAAGTTAAGTGAAAAGCAAACTAACATCCCACCTTAGTTACGATTATGTAATATGACAGACGCTGAAACTGAATAAAGTGGCAGTGACTGTGGTCTTGGGAGGTGATGACCAAGGGAGTTCCTGTGTTTCTTGCCTGTATCTTACATTTTTATGTAATGCTTCTGTTACTTTTGAAGAACTTCTTTTTAAACCATAAGTGATGAAAGAAAGCAAAGGAAAAAATGACAGATCACCCACCTCCCCGCCCCCAGCTCCAGAAGTAAACACTGCTGATATGTGGTGAACATCCTTCCGGAAATCTTTATATAAAGAGAACAGTGGGTACAGAGATTTAAAGGCAAATAATTTTAACTTGTGCGCCCAATACAGTGTCCTTAAATATCCATAAAGAGCCAAATAGTAAATACTTGGGGTTTTGCCATCCATACCCTGTCTCCACTACCCTGCTCTGCAGCTGTTGTATGAAGACAGCTATGAACCATCTGGACATAAGCGAGTGTGCCTGTCTCCCAGTGAAGTTTTCTTGCTCTTCACTCTGTTAGATCTGTGTATCCCCTGGCATCATTTCCCTCTGCCTGAGGATTTCCTGTTCTCTGTCTCACGGTGGCAGTTTGCTAGAGATGAATAGGTCCAAGGGTGTCTGTCTTGCTCATTGATTGCTAAAAGATGATTTCTCTGGGTACAGAATTCTAGATTGGTAGGTTTTCTCTTTCAGTACCTTGTAGATGTTGCTCCACTGTGTCCTTGGTTGTGATGTTTCCAAAAATTCTTTTGTCCTCCTTTTGTGCTGCTTCAAGTAATGCAGTTTTCTTCTCTGGCCCTCTGTAAGGCTCTTAATGTTTTGAGCAATTTGGCTATGATGAATCTTGGTGTGGTTTACTTCATGTTTCTTTTACTTGGTCTCATCGAAATTTTGTGTGTTTATAGTTTGCATCAAATGTGGAAATATTTTGGTCATTATTTCTTAAAATATTTTTCTTTTCCTCCCTTTCAGAAATTCCAGTTACACGTATATAAGGTTGCTTCGAGTTTGCACAGCTCACCTATGCTGCTCCCTTTATGTGTCCACCCCCACCCCTGCTGACTTTCTTTCTGGGTAGTTTCTGTAGGTGTGTAAGTTCAGTCCTCTAATCTCCTCAGTGCCTGATCTATTCCCATCCAGTGTATTTTTCATCTCAGATTTTGTAGTTTTCACCCTATAAGTTTTATTTCTCTTCTTTCAGATATTCTATAATTCTAATGAACCTTTTGAACATACAAAACAGTTATATTAACTGTGTTTGTGACCTTGCCTGATCCTAACCTCTGATTTAGAGTGTGGTGGTTTTCAAGTGGCTGTTTATCATGACTGATCCTGTTTCCCTGCTTTTTTGTGTGTGTGTGTGTGTGTGTGTGTGTGTGTGTGTGTGCGCGCGCGCACCCGGTAATCTTCGAGTGAATGCTTGGCATTGTGAATTTTACCTAATTGTGTACAAGATATTTTTGTGTTCTAGTAAATATTCCTAAGCTCTTCTGAAATGCAGTTAAATTATTTATAACAACTTGATTCTCTTGGATCTGACTTTTAAGAGTTGTTAGGTAAAACCAGAATAGTATTCATGATTTCCCACTACCTACGCAAGAATGCTCTGTGAATTATGAGGATTTACAGTCTAGCTGTTAGAAACAGACATTTCCCCAGTCTTTGGTAGCTTCCTCACATGAATGTGCCAGATACTTAGGAAGAGGCCTCCACAGATCTCTGGAGTCTTCCTTCTGTGCTGTGTTCACTGCTGTCCTGCAAACTCTACCTGCCTTGGTCCCCCACACACACCTTCCTCCCCTATTCAGTGAGTGCAGCAGGTGCCTCCCGTGGCCCCGCCAGGTTTAGGGGCCTGGAAACTTATAATGATCAGCCAGGACAATTATAGCCTTTACCTCATGTTTCGCTCTCTTATCAGCCACTCTGCTTGGCTCTCTGGTGTCACTGTTGTTTTAAATACTTCCTTCCCACCCCCCACCCTTTCAGTTGCTTTAGATGCGGGAGTAAATCCTGTCTGTTACTTATTCCATCTTGCCTGGAAAGAGAAATGCTCAGGTGTTTTGGGGTTTCTTAAGAAATTATTTTTAAGTTTATAATTTAACGCTCTGTTATTACAACATTAAATTGGCTTTCCCTAAACTTCCTGATAAGTACTGAACTTTTGCTTTATCTCCAAATGTTTCTCATAGTGTGAACTAGAGCATATGAGAAAAGGTCCATGGGTACCAGGCCTGCAACCCTCAGGGCAAAGACTAAGCTTTTCACAAGTGGGCCACAAGGAGACCCTGTTGCAGACCCCACTAAGATATCCGGAGAGTGGACTTGTGTTCTCCATGCCAAAAACACTGTGACAGGAAAACTACATTCCTTGGAGTTTCATCTCTACTTATTCTTGGCCAGTATATTTTAACTGAGGATAAAGTAAGATCTGTTTTTCTGAGTTACCTTTTTATCTTCTTTAAATAGGTTAGGATTTATAAGGTTCTTTTTCTGAACAAATTCATCTATGAAGTAAAAAGTTTATAGCATCTTGCTCCATGACTAAAAATGTCTGTTGTGGTGAAGTCCCAAACGTGCACGGTTCCTTCTCACCTGAGTCCAGGCTGGGTGGTGGCATCCTCAGGTGCCTTCAGTAGCAGCTTCCCCAAGACGACTGTAGAATGGAATGTATCAGCACATCACCAGCATGGATGCTCATCCCCAGCAGGTGCTTGAGGCATAGTGGCNATCGAAATTTTGTGTGTTTATAGTTTGCATCAAATGTGGAAATATTTTGGTCATTATTTCTTAAAATATTTTTCTTTTCCTCCCTTTCAGAAATTCCAGTTACACGTATATAAGGTTGCTTCGAGTTTGCACAGCTCACCTATGCTGCTCCCTTTATGTGTCCACCCCCACCCCTGCTGACTTTCTTTCTGGGTAGTTTCTGTAGGTGTGTAAGTTCAGTCCTCTAATCTCCTCAGTGCCTGATCTATTCCCATCCAGTGTATTTTTCATCTCAGATTTTGTAGTTTTCACCCTATAAGTTTTATTTCTCTTCTTTCAGATATTCTATAATTCTAATGAACCTTTTGAACATACAAAACAGTTATATTAACTGTGTTTGTGACCTTGCCTGATCCTAACCTCTGATTTAGAGTGTGGTGGTTTTCAAGTGGCTGTTTATCATGACTGATCCTGTTTCCCTGCTTTTTTGTGTGTGTGTGTGTGTGTGTGTGTGTGTGTGTGTGTGCGCGCGCGCACCCGGTAATCTTCGAGTGAATGCTTGGCATTGTGAATTTTACCTAATTGTGTACAAGATATNGTGTGTGTGTGTGTGTGCGCGCGCGCGCACCCGGTAATCTTCGAGTGAATGCTTGGCATTGTGAATTTTACCTAATTGTGTACAAGATATTTTTGTGTTCTAGTAAATATTCCTAAGCTCTTCTGAAATGCAGTTAAATTATTTATAACAACTTGATTCTCTTGGATCTGACTTTTAAGAGTTGTTAGGTAAAACCAGAATAGTATTCATGATTTCCCACTACCTACGCAAGAATGCTCTGTGAATTATGAGGATTTACAGTCTAGCTGTTAGAAACAGACATTTCCCCAGTCTTTGGTAGCTTCCTCACATGAATGTGCCAGATACTTAGGAAGAGGCCTCCACAGATCTCTGGAGTCTTCCTTCTGTGCTGTGTTCACTGCTGTCCTGCAAACTCTACCTGCCTTGGTCCCCCACACACACCTTCCTCCCCTATTCAGTGAGTGCAGCAGGTGCCTCCCGTGGCCCCGCCAGGTTTAGGGGCCTGGAAACTTATAATGATCAGCCAGGACAATTATAGCCTTTACCTCATGTTTCGCTCTCTTATCAGCCACTCTGCTTGGCTCTCTGGTGTCACTGTTGTTTTAAATACTTCCTTCCCACCCCCCACCCTTTCAGTTGCTTTAGATGCGGGAGTAAATCCTGTCTGTTACTTATTCCATCTTGCCTGGAAAGAGAAATGCTCAGGTGTTTTGGGGTTTCTTAAGAAATTATTTTTAAGTTTATAATTTAACGCTCTGTTATTACAACATTAAATTGGCTTTCCCTAAACTTCCTGATAAGTACTGAACTTTTGCTTTATCTCCAAATGTTTCTCATAGTGTGAACTAGAGCATATGAGAAAAGGTCCATGGGTACCAGGCCTGCAACCCTCAGGGCAAAGACTAAGCTTTTCACAAGTGGGCCACAAGGAGACCCTGTTGCAGACCCCACTAAGATATCCGGAGAGTGGACTTGTGTTCTCCATGCCAAAAACACTGTGACAGGAAAACTACATTCCTTGGAGTTTCATCTCTACTTATTCTTGGCCAGTATATTTTAACTGAGGATAAAGTAAGATCTGTTTTTCTGAGTTACCTTTTTATCTTCTTTAAATAGGTTAGGATTTATAAGGTTCTTTTTCTGAACAAATTCATCTATGAAGTAAAAAGTTTATAGCATCTTGCTCCATGACTAAAAATGTCTGTTGTGGTGAAGTCCCAAACGTGCACGGTTCCTTCTCACCTGAGTCCAGGCTGGGTGGTGGCATCCTCAGGTGCCTTCAGTAGCAGCTTCCCCAAGACGACTGTAGAATGGAATGTATCAGCACATCACCAGCATGGATGCTCATCCCCAGCAGGTGCTTGAGGCATAGTGGC
>NC_048223.1:127627486-127634727 GCF_002007445.2 Ailuropoda melanoleuca
ATTAACTGTGTTTGTGACCTTGCCTGATCCTAACCTCTGATTTAGAGTGTGGTGGTTTTCAAGTGGCTGTTTATCATGACTGATCCTGTTTCCCTGCTTTTTTGTGTGTGTGTGTGTGTGTGTGTGTGTGTGTGTGTGTGCGCGCGCGCACCCGGTAATCTTCGAGTGAATGCTTGGCATTGTGAATTTTACCTAATTGTGTACAAGATATTTTTGTGTTCTAGTAAATATTCCTAAGCTCTTCTGAAATGCAGTTAAATTATTTATAACAACTTGATTCTCTTGGATCTGACTTTTAAGAGTTGTTAGGTAAAACCAGAACAGTATTCATGATTTCCCACTACCTACGCAAGAATGCTCCGTGAATTATGAGGATTTACAGTCTAGCTGTTAGAAACAGACATTTCCCCAGTCTTTGGTAGCTTCCTCACATGAATGTGCCAGATACTTAGGAAGAGGCCTCCACAGATCTCTGGAGTCTTCCTTCTGTGCTGTGTTCACTGCTGTCCTGCAAACTCTACCTGCCTTGGTCCCCCACACACACCTTCCTCCCCTATTCAGTGAGTGCAGCAGGTGCCTCCCGTGGCCCCGCCAGGTTTAGGGGCCTGGAAACTTATAATGATCAGCCAGGACAATTATAGCCTTTACCTCATGTTTCGCTCTCTTATCAGCCACTCTGCTTGGCTCTCTGGTGTCACTGTTGTTTTAAATACTTCCTTCCCACCCCCCACCCTTTCAGTTGCTTTAGATGCGGGAGTAAATCCTGTCTGTTACTTATTCCATCTTGCCTGGAAAGAGAAATGCTCAGGTGTTTTGGGGTTTCTTAAGAAATTATTTTTAAGTTTATAATTTAACGCTCTGTTATTACAACATTAAATTGGCTTTCCCTAAACTTCCTGATAAGTACTGAACTTTTGCTTTATCTCCAAATGTTTCTCATAGTGTGAACTAGAGCATATGAGAAAAGGTCCATGGGTACCAGGCCTGCAACCCTCAGGGCAAAGACTAAGCTTTTCACAAGTGGGCCACAAGGAGACCCTGTTGCAGACCCCACTAAGATATCCGGAGAGTGGACTTGTGTTCTCCATGCCAAAAACACTGTGACAGGAAAACTACATTCCTTGGAGTTTCATCTCTACTTATTCTTGGCCAGTATATTTTAACTGAGGATAAAGTAAGATCTGTTTTTCTGAGTTACCTTTTTATCTTCTTTAAATAGGTTAGGATTTATAAGGTTCTTTTTCTGAACAAATTCATCTATGAAGTAAAAAGTTTATAGCATCTTGCTCCATGACTAAAAATGTCTGTTGTGGTGAAGTCCCAAACGTGCACGGTTCCTTCTCACCTGAGTCCGGGCTGGGTGGTGGCATCCTCAGGTGCCTTCAGTAGCAGCTTCCCCAAGACGACTGTAGAATGGAATGTATCAGCACATCACCAGCATGGATGCTCATCCCCAGCAGGTGCTTGAGGCATAGTGGCCCTGAAGAGATCTGTCTTGCTGCATCGTTGACATGAGCCTTTGTGTTGGTTACACTTGTCCAGTTTGGAGTGTGAATCATACCTGTGCAGTATGTCTAGGCAACTGTCACCAAACACAGGCCTTAATGCTATTATTTCTTCATTTTAAATGGTATGTTTTATTTCTTTTTGTCATGGCTTCTCTGGCCAGGGTCTCTTAATATAGTTTTGAATAGAAGTTGTGATGATAGGCATTCTTGTCTTGCTCCTAAATTCAAAGGAAAAACTTTCAGTATTGCACTACCGACTTACTAGGAGTTCTGTTGTTCTCTGGATACCCATTCCCCCGCACCACAATTAAAGTCCTTTTTGAAATTACAACATTGTCTTTAATGAGGCCATTTTCACATTTGCATTTATAAGGAAGTATTTATGAAATGCATGAGACAAAACAAATTAGAAAAATAACCTTTGAAGTAAATCACTTATCCTACATTTGAAAAATGGTCTACAATTAATCGTACGTAAGTTGCTTTCTAATTCTAGAGCAACTACACTTGTCTGAGTTGTAGATGAATAAGCCTATAGGGTTTTCCAAGGGTTGTTTCTCTTAAATAAGTGTTTTCGTTTCTCAGGTATTCTACATTTGTATTGACCCGCATAGACAGAAGCACCCCCTGTCACTAATTATTGTGGTGTGATAGGTCACATTATGAATTTCTGTGAAGTTCCCCTGGGTATAAGTGGAGTTGTCACCTTTTAATTAGTGCCATGAATGGTGTCCCTGTCATTCCCAGAGGTCTTGTACCCCTTGAATGGGAAACTGGGAAACGAAGAAGGAAGTTGTCCTCTGAAGCTGGTGCAGATGGGACAGCAGCGCCTCCTTCAGCAAAGCCAAGAGCCTCATGCAGTGCTCGGCTTCTTATGCCCATGGTCACCAATGTGGCTTGAGATCAGGCTTCCTACCACGGCCCTTCAAAACGTCCACTTAGGTGCTCGATTCAGTCTGCTTTCTCCTTCCTTTCTGGCTGAATGAATCATTGCAGGGAAGGTTACCATCAGAATTTTAGCAGGGTTGGGACTAGGCAAAGCAAGGAGGCACTCACTTTCAAGTTTATGTGAGTGTCATGGACTGAATTATGGTCACCTAAAATTCATGTGTTGAGTCTCTAGCCCTTAGTCCCTGAGAGTAGGACTATCTTTGGAGATAGCCTTTAATGAGGTAATCAAGGCAAAGTGAGGCTGTTAGGGTGGGCCCTGATCCAATATGACTGGTGTCTTAGAAGAAAAAGGACACAGACACCACAGGTGCTTGTGCACATGCAGGGACAACCATGTGAAGAGGCTGACTGCAGGTTGAGGAAAGAGGCCTCAGAATGAAATCAACTGGCTGGCACCTTGAGCTTGGACTTAAAGTATCCAGAATTATGAGAAAAAAATTTCTCTTAAGTGACCCAGTCTGTGGCATTTTGTTATGGCAGTCCTAGCAGACCAGCACAACAGGGGCCAACCCTGCACTTGCTTAGGCCTGCAAGTGAGTGCCTGCTTAAATGTGTTCCTCAGACCTGGCTTCTAGCTCACCCACACCTCAGGCTTAAATCTGAGGTGGACACACACTCCCAGTTAATTGGAAAATGGTGGGTGGTGGTTGAAGGGGAGTGTGAGCCCGATGTTCTCTCCTTCGCATACTCACAGAAGGGAATGTGTTGCTGGTTCCACCAATTGCTTCTAAGTCTCTAAGACACAGTAATGTTTGATGGATTTATACTGTGCCTGATGGCTTGATGTCTTTCCTGAAGACAAAAGTGGCTGCTTCTCTTCTGAGAGTGTCCTGAGAACTAGAGTAAGTGTCAACAACCAGTTTGTGTGTCTCATCGCACATCACCTCCAGGAGGAAATGTTTGAAGATCTAATGGATATATCTGTCCTAGAATTAAAAGAGGAAAGGCCTTTGAATAAATGTCCAAGAGAATTCCAAAGAGCCAAGAAAAGAAAAAAAACAGCAGTAGACAAAGTGCAACTCAAGAGTATCAAAGAGAAATTTCTAAAACATTACAGAAAGGAAAAAGAACACAAATCAAGAAGCAGCCATCATATTGAGGAATTTTCAACAGTGACACCAAATGTAAGAAGACAGAGTTTCAGTGTAATAACTTAGAACATAGAATTTCCTGTCCAGTTCAAACTTTAAAATACGAAGACTTGATAAAAACATTCTCTTGTATCCA
This sequence comes from Ailuropoda melanoleuca, assembly GCF_002007445.2. Classification (NCBI taxonomy): domain Eukaryota; kingdom Metazoa; phylum Chordata; class Mammalia; order Carnivora; family Ursidae; genus Ailuropoda; species Ailuropoda melanoleuca. The sequence continues at coordinate 127,631,173 of NC_048223.1, forward strand.
AGGCCTCAAAAATTAAACTGTTATAACTGCAATAAATGTAAATGGACTAAATTTACCAGTATAAAAGATAAACTGAATATAAGTCTACATGACAGACACTTATAAGGGTTATAGATAACATTCAAATTTTAAAGGTAAATGAAATGAACCATATTTGGAAAATACAAAAAAAAAAAAAACACCTGGAGTGGCTGTATTTATGTCTAAAAGACTCGAAGACAGGCACCAGGGTGGTACAGCAAGTTAAACATCGCAGCTCTTGGTTTTGGTACAGGTCATAAGCTCAGGGTCATGCGATCGAGCCTCACATGAGGCTTCGTGCTCAACATAGAATCTGCTTAAGACTCTCCCTCTCCCTCCTCCCAAGCACGTGTTCTCTCTTTCTGTCAAATCTTAGGCTGAGACAAACCATATTGTTAGAGAAAGAAAGGGTTACTACATAATAAAAGAATAATGTGAACAAAACCTAATAGCACATGACAAGATTCAAAATTATATTTGTTATATTTTAACATCTAGCAGTGAAGTACCCATTTCAAAAGTTAGAAAATGAAGAGAATGAACCTAAAGTAGAAGAAAAGACAGAACAGTAGAAATTAATAAAATCTGATACAAAAACACAAAAATAAAGCCATAAATTAAAAAAAATTGGTCCAAGAATGGTGAGACACATGAATAAGGAAAAAAGTATAGAAAGATGAGAGATTTAAAAGTTTAAAAGACAGTTTTCTTTAAAACTGTCTCCAGCTATATGTTAGTTTTGAAAACCTGGACAAAATTCACATAACTCAAAAAAAAAAAAGTGTAGCTTAAATAAATGGAAAGCTTGAATATTTCTGTTTTAGAAAAGCAAGTAAAGCAGTGGTTAAAACTTCCCATGAAGAAAACCACCTGACTCAGTTCAAATCGGTGATTTTTAACATTTTTGAAACACACATCAATTTCACATTAACTTTTGCAGAAATTAAGAGAATAAAGGATACTCGACATTCTCATTCTGAGATCAGCATATCCCTGATGAGGAAATCAGACATTCTGTGAACATTACAGGTCTTTTCCACTCATTAAAATAGATGAAAAAATATTCTAAACACAATTAGCAAATTAAATCTGATGCTGTATAGGAAAGTTAGGTTTATTCCAGATGTGTAAGAAATGCTAGAAAATTCAGAGCCATATAAAGAGATGTTCAACATTAGTGATTTAGGGAAATGCACCTAGAGTTCCCCAATCCCGTTATGCCAATTAAATTGGCCAAAACCAAAGAAGTCTGATGGTGCTAGCTAGTGTGAAGAGGTGGAGAGACATTTTGCAGAGGTACAAGACACACACCTGAGAAAGTTTATTGCAGCAATGTGCACAACACCAACAGCATGGAAACTATTCACATGCCTATCAACTGTAGTGATACTGTGTGGTAGTGAACTCTGTTCTGGTAGCACAATGGAATATTCTGCAATAGAACACATAGTGACATGCGGCAAGATAGGTAGATATCAGTATAAGCGCGAAAGGTAACCCAGAAACATTACATCTTGTATAATTCTTTTCATAAAATGAAATACAACTAAAATTTAAAACACATTCTAGGAACTCCTATATCTGCAATGACTGTCTTAAAGCAAGTGAATAATGAACATAGCATTCAGGAGAAGGATGGCTTCAGCACATAGGTTGGGGATGGGGTCTTACATGTCGATTGGTGTCAGTTCTAGCTTTTGTTTAGATAATGTGTTTATGGGTATTTCATTTTAAAATATGATCTGGTCCAATGATAAGTGTCAGGAATGAAGGATGAGGATTCTGGATACAATTCTATGCACCAAAGGTCCAGAAGCCTTTATTAGGGTTCTCTAGAGAAGCAGAACCAATTGTGTGTGTGTGTGTGTGTGTGTGTGTGTGTGTGTGTGTGTGTGTGAGTGTGAGAGAGAGAGAGAGAGAGAGAGAGAGAATGAATTGTGTTCAGGGGAGGTCAGTCTTCGTTCTATCAAGTCCTTCACCTGATTGGATGACACCCACCCACATTATGGAGGGTAACCTGCTTTACTCAAAGTTGACTATTTAAATGTTAATTTCATTCGAAAAAACACTTTCACAGAAGCATCCAGAATAATGTTTATAGGGGTACCATGCCCCAGCCAAATTGAACATATAATTGACCATCCCTAGTGTGCTATTGAGCTCAGCACCTCTGAGAAGTCTGGCTGTAGCTGAATTAGCAGTTCCGTGATTCTGCTGTGGAGCAGTGTGTGGCCCAGAGCTTGCTCTGTGGAAGGACTGTTTAGGTTCAAATCTCCCTCTGCTATTTTCTAGTTGGATGACTTTGGGCAAATTTTTAAGCCATTCTGTGGTTTTGTCCTAACCTCTAAATTGATGATGATATTTCCTACTTTGGAAGGTTAAGATGATTTCACTTGACACCTTTGAAGCTGCTAGATGGGGTTCCTGACACACAGTACGCATTGTAACAGCTAGTTATAACAGTAACGGTCATGGGCAGAGATCAAAAGAAGCCTCTCTGGACGCGGGATGTGTGCATAGGCATTTGTGGAGGCCCCAGGAGAGCACTTCCAGTCTTGGAGGGTGGAGGACCCCACCTTGGGGAGTGTGTTGCAGGCTGAGCAAGCAGGACTTGCCCGAAGCAGGGAGGTGGGCAGGTCAGGTGGTGGCAGGGTGCAATGCAAACACGGACTCCATGTGTTCTTTACAAAGTGTCTTTTTTTTAAAATTTTTCTTTATTATATTATGTTAGTCACTGTACAGTACATCCTTGGTTTCTGATGTAAAGTTCGATGATTCATTTGTTGCGTATAACACCCAGTGCACCATNGTGGAGGCCCCAGGAGAGCACTTCCAGTCTTGGAGGGTGGAGGACCCCACCTTGGGGAGTGTGTTGCAGGCTGAGCAAGCAGGACTTGCCCGAAGCAGGGAGGTGGGCAGGTCAGGTGGTGGCAGGGTGCAATGCAAACACGGACTCCATGTGTTCTTTACAAAGTGTCTTTTTTTTTTAATTTTTCATTATTATATTATGTTAGTCACCGTACAGTACATCCTTGGTTTCTGATGTAAAGTTCGATGATTCATTTGTTGCGTATAACACCCAGTGCACCATGCAATACGTGCCCTCCTTACTACCCATCACCAGCCTATCCCATTCCTCCATCCCCCTCCCCTCTGAAGCTCTCAGTTTGTTTCTCAGTGTCCATAGTCTCTCATGCTTCATTCCCCCTTCTGATTACCCCCCCTTTCNATCCCTTTCTTCCCCTACCGATCATCCTAGTTCTTATGTTCCATAGATGAGAGAAATCATATGATAATTGTCTTTCTCTGCTTGACTTATTTCACTTAGCATTATCTCCTCCAGTGCCGTCCATGTTGCAGCAAATGTTGAGAATTCGTTCTTTCTGATAGCTGAGTAATATTCCATTGTATATATGGACCACAGCTTCTTAATCCAGTCGTCTCTTGAAGGGCACCTCAGTTCCTTCCACGATTTAGCTATGGTGGACAATGCTGCTATGAACATTGGGGTGCATATGGCCCTTCTCTTCAATA
>NC_048223.1:127635351-127637973 GCF_002007445.2 Ailuropoda melanoleuca
ATTTCTGCTCTAATCTTGGTCAACTCCTTCCTTGTCAGTGGGTTAGGCCTGTCCCTCTGTTGCTGTTCCAGTTTCTTGAGGTGAGAATATAGAAACTGCATTTTAGATTTTTCTATTCTTTTGAGTGAGGCTTGGATGGCTATGTATTTCCCCCTTAGGACTGCCTTTGCAGTATCCCATAGGTTTTGGACCGTTGTGTATTCATTCTCGTTGGTCTCCATAAATTGTTTAATTTGTTTTTTGATTTCCTGGTTTATCGAGTCATTCTTGAGCAGGATGGTTCTTAGCCTCCAAGTGTTTGAGTTTCTTCCAGGTTTTTCCTTGTGGTTGAGTTCCAATTTCAGAGCGTTGTGGTCTGAGAATATGCAGGGGATAATTTCAATCTTTTGGTATTGGCTGAGACCTGTTTTGTGTCCCAGAGCATGATCTATTCTTGAGAATGTTCCATGGGCATTTGAATAGAATGAGTATTCTTTGGTTCTGGGGTGTAGTGTTCTATATATATCTATGAGGTCCAACTCGTCGAGTATGGCATTCAAAGCCTTTGATTCTTTGCTTAGTTTTTGCCAGGGTGTTCTGTCTATTTCTGATAGTGGGGTGTTGAGGTCCCCTACTATTACTGTGTTCTTATCTATATGTCTCTTTATTTTGGTTAAGAGTTGGCTTGTGTATCTTGCTGCTCCCCTGTTGGGGGCATATATATTAATAATTGTCATATCCACTTGTTGAATACTTCCTTTAAGAATAATATAGTGCCCTTCTGTATCTCTCTCTATGGCCTCTAGTTTAAAATCCAGTCTATCTGATATGAGAATTGCTACTCCAGCTTTCTTTTGAGGTCCATTTGCATGAAAGATAGTATTCCATCCCTTTACTTTCAGTCTGAATGTATCTTCAGGCTCAAAATGAGTCTCTTGTAGACAGCAAATGGATGGGTCACGTCTTTTTATCCAATCTCCAACCCTGTGGCGTTTTATGGGAGCATTTAGGACATTTACATTGAGACTGAATATTGAGAGATACGATTTTAATGATGCCATGTTGCCAGTACAGTCTTTGTTTCTATCGATTGTGACTTTCTGTTCTGTATCACTCTTGGGGCCTTTTTACGCTTTATAGAACCCCCCCTTAATATCTCCTGTAGGGCTGGTTTTTTGGTTAAAAATTGGTCAATGACTGGCGATTCTGGAAGGTCTTTATTTCTCCATCAATTCTGAATGACAGCCTTGCTGGATAAAGGATCCTTGGCTGCATGTTTTTCTCTGAAAGAGCTTTAAAAATGCCCCCCCAAGCCTTTCTCTCATTCCAGGTCTCTGTAGACAGGTCTGACGTAATCCTGATACCTTTGCCTTGGTACGTGAGAAATTTCTTTGCCCTGGCCGCTTTCAATACTGTATCCTTGGATCTAATATTTGCGAATTGCACTATGACATGCCGTGGCGTAGGTTTGTCCTGGTTGAGCTTGGATGGGGTCCTCTCTGCCTCTTGGACACGAATGCTTGTTTCCCTTGCTAGATTAGGGAAGTTTTCAGCTACAATTTGTTCAAATATCTCTTCTAGACCTCTGTTTTTCTCCACCCCTTCAGGGATGCCGATGATTCTGACATTGGATCGTTTCATAGAGTCAGTAATCTCCCGTAATCTACATTCGTGGGCGTGGATTTTTTTAAGACCAGCTTCTATTTTCGTTTTTTCTTCTACTAACCCATCCTCCAATTTGCTAATACGTTCCTCTGCCTCATTCACCCTGGCCATCAGAGCCTCTAGTTTTGACTGCATTTGGCTCATAGGATTTTTAATTTCTGTCAGATTCGCTCTCATTTCTGCCCTTAGGGATTCTATATTCTCAGCAACGCTTTCTCTGATGCTTTTTTCAAGTTTACTCATCATCTTGACCATTGTTGCTCTGAATTCCATTTCTGATAATTGGGATACATCCGTATGTATTAATTCTGTGGCCGAGGCCAATTCTGTGGCAGAGGCCACAGACTCATTATCTTTTCTTTGCTNCGGGGGGGGGATTTCTCCTTCTCATCATTCTGATGAGAGGTTGTGGGGTTGTCCAGAGCCCAAATTATTGACCGGGACCCAGGCCATGCTCCCTTGTTTTATAGGGATCTTAGCGATGTGGGCTTCTTGATTTTCAGCCTGCCTTCTGGGGGAGGGGCCTGCCGCACCGATACTCAGGCAACCCTGTTTGGTAGAGTCTCTGTGTCCCTTGCGAGGGGGGATGGGGATGGGCACCCTGTGAGCCGGTATTTCCGGGCTTTTGTTCTCTGGCGGCTTTCCCTGGCGGTTTGCTATGCCTCTTCTGAGAGAGCAGCAGCGGCTGAAATTCAGCCTCTGTCTCAGAACAGAGGGATCGCGGATCGTTCTCCACTGATGTTCTGGCCACTTTAACTCTGTTTCTGTTGGTGCTGCTCAACCCTGCAGCATCCCGGGCTGTGCGCCCCACACCCGGCGTCCCAGCNCCCTTAGAGATTCTATATTCTCGTTAACATTTTCGTTAGTACTTTTTTCAAGTCTACACATCATCTTGACCATTGTTACTCTGAATTCCATTTCTGATAATTTGGTTATATCCATATCCATTAGTTCTGTGGCAGAGGCCACAGACTCATT
>NC_048223.1:127638334-127655834 GCF_002007445.2 Ailuropoda melanoleuca
AGAACAGAGGGATCGCGGACCGTTCTCCACTGATGTTCTGGCCACTTTAACTCTGTTTCTGTTGGTGCTGCTCAACCCTGCAGCATCCTGGGCTGTGCGCCCCACACCTGGCATCCCAGCCCTCACTTCCAGGGCCAGCGCGTCTCTGTCCTTTGTGTTTCTAAAGCCTCCAGCCGCCAGCTGCCCCCACGCGCTCCCGGAACTCCCGGTCTCAGTCTGGATCCAGTGAGCACACCAGAGTTCCGTGAGAAGTCTGGTGGCGCGTGCTCCCGGCTTACGTTCTCAGTCTGCTTTCTCATGGGTGCTGGTCCGCGAGTCCGCCCACTCCCCATGCAGGTGGCTACCGCTTTCCGGTGCCTGAACGTGGCGGCTCCCTCCCCCTTCCGTTTATCTTCCGATATCTGTGCGTGGTTTCACGGCTCCCCACTTCGTACCTCAATACTCAGTGCTGGAGATGTTCATTTGTAGAGATCCAGATGTACCTTCCTGCGTCTCAGGCTGATTCTGTGGATGTTCAGGCTGGTCTGGTACCTATCCAGCTCGACTCAGGGGACCAGCTGAAAAAGGGGTCCCCTACTCCTCCGCCAGCTTAACTCCCTCCTGAATAATGTACAAAGTGTCTTGATCAGCTTCCACAGGGCTTACAAGACCATGTGGAAAAGAGACAGTTTTATAATTTCATTTTCTTTACAGAGCAGCCTCTTCTTCATCCTCTCCATCCCCAATTCCTATTCTCTAAACGCAGTGATTTTTTTTTTCCTTAGCTTTCTTGGCTTTATCTCCTTCACTCATCTGTTTAAAAAAATGCTTGTCGTGGACTGACATTTCTTATCGCCTTTTGATATTAGCCATCAAGTTCATAATACGGAAGACAGGAAGTTGTGTCGTCTTCCTTGCGCGTACACAAATACAAACTTTCAGCTTTGCCATCTCCGCCTTCGGTTTTATCAGAATTCTTTTTCACATTTAAAGCAAAATGACCATATAAATAGTGCTGCTTAGTATTTCATAAATATTAGGCATAGCCTGCCAACATAGTGACCACTGGTTACATTTAGCCTTGTATGTTTTCTTTTGCTGTGGACTGGTAATTGTCATTTTTGTTCTTCTTAGATTTCTATGTAACTATTGGCAGTTCTCTTCAAAGTCTCTCCTGGGGGGGGAAGTACACACTCCCTCTCACTACACGTGAACACGTGACAAAATCAGTTTCAGCGTTTCTTGGAGACCCTCCAGGAGGCTTCCATCCTTTTTGACTCTCAGCTGGATTGTGTAGCTTTTATATTTTTAAAATATATTTACTGTCTTGATAGTTGGGTTTTTGGAGGACAGAACAGCAGGCTCGTGTGTTTAGACTGCCCTGCTTAAGCCTGGTATCCTTAGTATATTCAAGAAAAGCTTTTTGACCATCTCCTGTCCAGTGAAGAGAGGAATAGTCCATCTTGTTTTTGTTTTTCATTCTGGTTTCTTGAAATTGGTCAGTGTTATCAAAATAACAGGAACTTTTGGAGGACATGCTATCCTGGAAATTTTTGTGGGTGAAGAAGGCAGACTGGACAAACAGGCAAGACCACTGGGATTAAATTTTAAAAGCATCGCATAAACTTGAAATGCATCACTCTTATGCACCACGTAACTCTTAATTTACCCACTCTCATTTTACATATGGAAAGTGGGATATCTGTAGACCTAAGTAATTTACCCAAGATTCTACAGCTTTTAAATGACAGAACTGGGGCATTTTGGCTCCTGAGTCTCTACTGTTGACCCCTTCCCCATGTTAGGAGTCCCTACTCTAGTAATCATTAGTATTTAATATAACTCATGGACAGTCCCTGGCTCTGGGTCCGGCCAGCTATCAAGGTGTGTGTATTTGTCAGAAATACATGAGGCTGTGCTTTGCTAACATAAACTTTGACGTCCTAACAGCCCAAAACAGTAACCGTTCTCACATTGACATCTTAATCTGATGGTGGCGTTAGGGAGCTCTCTTCCCAGCCTTGTCAAGGATTCGGACCCCGCGAGTCTTATGCCCCCACCATGTCGGGGTCCTAGATTCCTCATATGCAAATGGAGAAGCATACATGAAACAGATTGTGTGCCAAGGGGTAATACCCATAACATGACCCTACTTGGTTACAAAGAAGGTTGGGAATCCTTTTATTCCTGTGCCCAGGAAGGGGATGAAAATGGTTATGAACACATAGGATTGTTTGTACTTAGTGCTTAATGTAGCTCATAGCAAAACCCCCTTAGTAACCCAACTTTGGCTATGAAGCGGTTGGTGGTTGACTCTCATTTGCTGGTCAGTTCCAGTTCTCAGATGGGAGTAGGTTGACATTCTGGTCCTCTGTGGGGGCATGAAAACACAAGTCATCCTGTCTTGGGAAGCAGGGAAGCAGTGGTACTCACGCTGACTTCCTGGTCTCCTTTGAGACCAGTTTCTTTTGTCACAGTGTGAAATAGTCCATGATTCTGAAACTCATTACTGTTGTCTGGAAAGTTCCAAAGTTGGTGAGAGTTAGGAAGGAGTATGCCTCTTAGAGATGAATCTAAATATAAGGATCTTAACCTGAAGTTGAGTGAAAAAGTGAACAGAATGAGATGAGGTTCTGATATGGTATCAAGATGCTGCTTTCTAACCTTGGCACGTTTGAAATTTCTGAGACTGTCAGCAAGACCAGAAACACCTGGACTGTTTTATCGTGGTGTACTCTTCCTCGTTGTTCAGGATGGCTACATGAGTTCCAGCTATCAAATCGAAGTTCTACAATTCCACCTACAATGGAAGGTGCAATAAAGAAAGACGTGAAAAATTTTGAGGTAAAACATTTAACAGTGTACTAAAATGTACAACTCAACACAAATTTACATGTCTGTACTGTTTGTAATAAACAGCAGAGGGCGATTTAGAACATTTCACAAACCCCAGAGGGCTCCTTCCTGTTCTTTCTCAGCTAATAGTTCATCCCTGAGGTAACCGTTCATTCTCCTCTGTCATTATACATTAGATGTGCGTGTTGTTGGTCTTGATATAAATGGAATCCTACTACATGATGTCTTTTTAAAGACTGTTTTTAGAGCAGCAGTTTTCAGTTCATAGGAAAAAGGAGCAGGAGATACATAGACTCCCCATGTACCCCCTGCCCCACGCCCCACCTGCCCCCATGCATAGCTTCTCCTGTTTACATCGCCACTAGAGTGGTGCGTTTGTTAAAACGGACCATCCTGCATTGACATACGCTCACCCAAAGCCCATAGTTTAATATCACGGTTAACTTCTGGTGAACCAATGTGTTTGGACAAACGTATCATGATCTGTGTCCACCATTTTAGTATCTGCAGATTAGTGTCTGTGCCCTAAAAGTCCTCTGTGCTCCCTGTTCATTCCTTCTTCCTCCTTAACCCCTGGCAACTGCTGATCATTATACTGTCTCCATACTTTTGCCTTTACAGTTTGTCACATAGTTGGAATCATACAGTGTATAGCTTGTGCAGTGGGCTTCTTTAACCTGATAATATGCCCTTGAGATTCTTCCATGTCTTTTCATAGCTGATAGCTCATTTCTTTTTAATGCTAATATTCCATGGTTTGTGCCCATTTATTCATTCTCCTACTGAAGGACATCTTGGTTGCTTCCAGGCTTTGGCAATTGCCAATAAACTTGCTACAACTGTCCATGTGCAGGTTTTTATACAGACAGGAGTTCTCAGCTCCTTTGGGTAAATACCAAGGATTTTGACTGCTAGATCATAATGGTAAGGCTATGTTTTAACTTTGTCAGAAACTGATGAAGTTGGCTGTGCCATTTTGCATTATTCCCAGCAACGGATAAGAGTTCCTGTTGCTCCACATTCTCACCAGCATTTGGTGGTGTCAGTGTTCCAGGTTTTGGGCATTCTCATCAGGAGGTAGTGATATCTCATTGTTCTCATTTTCCTGAGGTAATGTGATAGGGAGCATCTTTTCATATACCTCTTTAGGTAGCCGTTGCATATCTTCTTTGGTGAGGTGTTCAGTTCAGGTCTTTGGTCCATTTTTTTTAATTGTTTTTTTTTTCTTACTGTTGAGTTTTAAGTTCTTTTGTCTATTTTAGATAAGTCTTTTATCAAGTGTCCTTTGCAAATTCTTTCTCTCAGTCTGCAGCTTGTCTTATTCTCTAGATACTGTCTTTCATAGACCAGAAGTTTTTAATTTTAAATAAGTCCAGCTTATCAATTATTTCATGGATTGTGCCTGGGCATTTCTTTTAAAAGTTCATCGCCATTCCCAGGGTCATCTGAGTTTTCTCCTATTATATAGTTTTGTGGCTTACATTTAGGTCTAAGATCCATTTGGAATTAATTTTTGAGAGGGGTGTCAGATCTGTGTCTAATTTTTTTTTTGGCAAGTGAATGTCCAATTGTTCCAATACCAGCTGTTGAAAATATCATCTTTCCTCCATTGTATTGTCTTTGCTCCTTTGTTAAAGATCAGTGGACTATATTTATATGTGGGTCTATTTCTGCGTGCTCAGTTCTATTCCATTGATCTGTGTAATTTCCTTTTTTTTTTTTAACCAGTACCACACTGTCTTGAACAATGTAGCTTTATAGTAAGTCTTGAAGTCAAATAGTGTAAGTCTTCTAACTTTGCTGTTCTTTAGTGTTGTGTTGCCTATTATGAATTTTTTAACTATTTTTTGTATTTATCCACATTCTTCTTTTATTAATGAAATATAACTGACATACAATGTTAGTTTCAGGTGTATAACATATGGATTTGACAATTCTATGCATTACTCAATGTTTACCACAGTAAGTATAGTCACCATCTAATGTTATTACAATATTATTTTTTTAAAGATTTATTTATTTATTTTAGAGAGAGAAAGCATGAGCAGGAGGAGGGGCAGAGGGAGAGAGAATTCCCAAGCAGACGCCCCACTGAGTATGGAGCCTGACTCATGGCTCAATCCCAGGACCTTGAGATCATGACCTGAGCTGAAATCAAAATTCAGACACTTAACCAATTGAGCCATCCAGGAGCCCCTACAATATTTTTGACTATATTCCCTAAGTTGTACTTTTCATCCCTGTGACTCATTTATTTTGTGACTAGAAGGTTGCACCTTTTAATTCCCTTCAAGTATTTCACCCATCACCTGCTCACCTGCCCTCTGGCAACCATTAGTTTTCTGTATTTAAGATGAATCTGTTTGTTTTCCGTTTGTTTGTATTTATCCACATTCTCGTTTACCATGTTATTTTCTCTTCATGTTCCAAGGTTCCTCTTTTTTCTGTTTTGTTTTGTTTTTAATCATTTCCTTTCTGTTGAAAAACTTACTTTAGTCATTCTGCTCAGGTCTGCTGGTGACAAATTCTCCCACTTTTCCTTCTGGGAATGTCTAGATTCCCCCTTCATTTCTGCATAATATATTCCCTGGGTGTAATATTTTGGGTTGACAGATCTTTTCTTTGAGCACTTAAAAAAAAATGTGCCATGTTCTTCTGGCCTCCATGGTCTATGAAGAGATATCACTATCATTTGAATAGTTTTCCCCCCCATATATAATGTATCATTTGTTTTTGGTTGTTTTCAAGATTTTTTCTTTGCCCTTAGGTTTCAGATATTTAGTTATGATGTACAATAGCACAGCTTTCTTCGGTTGAACCCACTTAAGTTTGCTCATCTTCTTGTATCTGTATGTCAAGGTCTCCTTACATTTTTTGAAGTTTTCAGCTATTAATTTGAGCGATTTTTCAGGGCTGCTCTTTTTCTCTCCTCCATCTGGGATTCTAATGACAAAAAATGTTTTACATTACAATCCTCCATTTATCTTTATATATATACACATATATTCAGAAAAATGTAAGATTATAATGTAAACATACTTATGAAGACATTATAATTAAATGTATATTTATTTCCATTTACATATTTGTATATATTTAGTCTTTTATCTCTACTATTCAGTTTAAGTAATTTCTTTTTTTATTATAAATAATATTATTTTATTATGTTAGTCACCATACAGTACATCCCTGGTTTTTGATGTAAAGCTCGGATGATTCATTAGTTGCGTATAACACTCAGTGCACCATGCAATGCGTGCCCTCCTTACTACCCATCACCAGCCTATCCCATTCCCCCACCCCCTTCCCCTCTTAACTCTATTTAAACTTTAGAATCTGTTCAATATCCACAAAATAACTTGCTGGGATTTTGATTGGGATTGCACTGAATCTCTAGATCATATTGGGTAGAACTGACATCTTGACAATTTTGTGTCTTCTTAACTATAAACAGAATCTCTCCTTTTTTCAGTTCTTACATGTTTGTTCATGAAAGTTTTATAGTTCTTTTTATAGACTGTGTGTGCCATTAGATTTATACCTAAGTACTTCATTTTTGGAGGTGCTAATGTAAATGATGATTATTTTTTAATTGTTTTTTATGATGTTAGTCACCATACAGTACATCATTAGTTTTTGATGTCGTGTTCCATGATTTTAAATTTGACTTGTTCATAGCTGGTATTTTTTTTTAAAGATTTTATTTATTTATTTGAGATAGAGGATGAGCAGGACGCCAGAGGGAGAGGGAGAAGCAAGCTCCCCACTGAGCAGGGAGCCTGATGGGGGACTCAGTCCCAGGACCCTGGGATCATGACCTGAGCCAAAGGCAGACATTTAACCAACTGAGCCACCCAGGTTCCCCTATAGCTGGTATCTTAAAAAGTGATTGCCTTTTGTATATTAACCTTGTATCCTGCAACCTTGCTGTAATTGCTTATTAGTTCCAAGAGGTTTTTTTGGTCAGTTATTTCAGATTTTCTGCATAATCATGTTATCTGTGAGCAAAGATGGTTTTATGTCTTCCTTTCCAGTCTGTAAGCCTTTTAGTTCCTTTTCTTGATTAGCTAGCACTTCCAGTGCTGTGAGAGGAATAGTGAGAGGGAACATCTTTGCCTTTTTACTAATTTTAGTGGGAAGGTTTCAAGTTTCTCACTATTAAGTGTGATGTTAGCTGTAGGGTTTTTTGTAAATAATTCTTTATCAAATTGAGGAAGTGTCTAATTCTAATTTACTGAGGTGTTTTTTTTTTTAAATCATGAATGGGTATGGGATATTTTCATGCTTTTTCTGCATCCGTTGGTAACATGATTCATGGGTTTTTTAGCCTGTTGATATGTTGGATTACATTAATCTATTTTCAGTTAATTGAATTTCAATTGATTTTCAAGCGTTGAACCAGCCTTGTATATCTAAGATAAATCTCACTTGGTTGTGGCATATAATTCTTTTTATACATTCCTGTATTTGATCTGCTAGTATTTTGTGGGTTTTATATCTGTATTCATGAGAGATATGGTCTGTACTTTTCTTGTAATGTCTGTCTGGTTTTGTTGTTTAAGGATAGGGCTGGCCTCATAGAATGAATTAGAAAGTATTCCCTCTGTCTCTACCCTCTGAAAGAGGTTGTAGAGTTTTGGTGTAATTTCTCCCTTAAATATTTGCTATAATTCATGAGTGAATCCATCTGGACCTGGTGCTTTCTGTTTTGGATGGTTAATTACTTATTCAGTGTTTTTGATATAGGCCTATTCGGATTGTCTGTTTCTTCTTGTGTGATTTTTGGCAGATTGTGTCTTTAAAAGACTTGGTCCATTTCACCTTGGTTATCAAATTCGTAGGCATAGAGCTGTTTATGGTATTTATCGTTTTAATGTCCATAGGGTCTGTAGTAATGGCCTTTTATTTGTGATATAAGTAATTTGTATCTTCTCTCTTCTATTTGTAGTTAGGTTGGCTAGAGACTTATCAATTTATTGATCTTTACAAAGAACCAACTCTTGTTTTTGTTTTTGTTTTCCTCCTGCTAATTTTGGTTAATTTGCTTTTATTTTTCTAGTTTCTTAAAATGGAAACTTAGATTATTGATTTTAGATCTGATTTTCTAATATATATGCTTTCAGTGCTATCAGTTTGTCTCTAAGCATTGCTTTTGTTATATTTTGCAAATTTTGGTAAGTTGTGTTTTCATTTTAATTTCAAAATATTTATCTTGAAATTTCTTTTTTGTCCCATGTGTTACTTAGAAATGTTGGTTAATCTCCACGTATTTTAGGGCTCTCCAGTTTTCTTTCTATTACTGATATATAGTTTAATTTCACTGCAGTCTGAGAGCTTACAATGTATGATTTCATTTTAAATTTGTTATGTTGTTGTTTTATGGCCTAGAATGCAGTCTGTCTTGGTGAGTGTTCCGTGGGAGGTTGAAAAGAATGGATGTTCTGCTGTTGAGGTTAGTCTGTGAATGTCAGTTATGTCCAGTGGATTGATGGGAATGGTATTGAACTATGTTCTTACTGACACTCTGCCTGCTCGGATGCATAATGCTCCCATGTCTGGATTATTCTTACTTACTATGTATATAATATATAACAGGACATTGGTTTTTTAAATTTCAGAGTATATGAACATAACACATTATATCCATTCAACAGTTGGGGGAATGTTGGATTGTTTTCAATTCTTGGCTCTTCCACTTAAAAGTACTAAGAGTTCATACTTTCTTTTTGTGGGTTAATGCAACCATTTTTGGGGGAATATACCTAGGAGTGGAATTACTATGCCACTGACTAGATATTGTTCAGCTTAATAGATATTGACAATCATTATCCAAAAGGATTATACCAGCGAGATAAGAGAATAACCATTTTTCTAGCCAGTATTTGGTATTGGCTGTCTTTTCTAGTTTGGGCCATTTTATTGCTGTATAGGAATATCTTATTGTGGTTTTAATTTTCAGTGTTCTAATGAGTAATGATATTGAGCATCTTTTCCTACGCCTATTGGTCATTCTATGTACTTATTGCCCATTTTAAAAATCATTTGTCTTTATATATTTTCTTCATGCAAGTCTTATGCATATATTTATTACAAATATTTTCTTCCAGTATAGGGCTTTGCTTTTTAACCTCTCTCAGTGGTGCCTTTCAAGGAATAGAAGTTCTTAATTTTAACTAAGCCCAATTTATCAGTCTTCTATGATTGGTGAATTTTGTGACCTTTTAAAAACAATTCTTGCCTGCTCCCAAATTGCTGTTTTCTTGGAGTTATTCTCCTGTCTTTCATGATCAGGCCTGTAACCCATATAAAATTTATTTTTGAGTATGATGTGATAAAAGAAGTCAAGGCTCCTTTTTCCCCTCTGTATATCTAGTGGTTCCACCACTGTCTTTTTCACATTAAATTGCCTAGGTGTTTTTGTCAAATCAGTTGACCATAGATGTGTTTATGTCTACTTCCAGATTCTGTATTCTGTTTCCTTGGTCTTTGTATTCCTGCACCACTAGCACATGATTGTGACTGTTGTTGCTTCACCCTTCAAGTTGAAAATGAGGTACTGTAAGTCCTCCAAGTTAATTCTTTTTATTATTACGACTATTCTAAGTCCTGTGAATTTCCATATAAATTCATAATCAACTTGTCACTAATTAAAACCCCCAAAGTGCCTCCTGAAAATTTGGGATTACATTAATTCCACAGATCATTTGACAATAATCCAATAATCCAACATCAGTAATACCTTTCAATTGAATAATGTGATATTTCTTGTCATTTCTTTTATTTTTTCCAAAAATTAGGATCTTTAATGAAGAAGTCTTGCATGTTGTTTATCAAATGGATTCTCATATATTTTATGTTCTTGTTGCTATCATAAATGGTATTAATCTCCAGTTGTTAGTATACAACATAATTAGTCTATATATGTTTTTATCAAGTGAGTTTCCCAAATGTGTTGTACTCTATTTGGATTTTCTATATATTCAGTCACTTCATCTGTGTCCACTGTTGAATAAAACTGCTGACAGTGGACATCTTTGTATTCATGACTTCAATATTTTGCCATCCAGGTTTAATATCTAACTCTTGAGATTTTTAAATAGATATCCTTTATCAAAATAAGGAAGTTTCATTCAGTCTCTAGTTTGCTGAGAACTTTTATCATGAAATATGTATTGATGAATTTTATCAGATCTTCTGCATTGATTTTTCTTGATTATTGTTATGGATTACTTTTTTTTAGTGCTGAACTATTCATTTTTATAATAAAAATTGTGATTTCATTATCTTTATATATTGTGGATCTTGATGTCTTAATATTTACGATTTTGTAACTATGTTGTGAAAGTTATTGGCCTGAAATTTTTCTTTTTTCAATATATTTTCCAGGTGTGGATGTCAGGAATATACTAGGAATAGAATGGAGCAGGTTTCATCCTTCCCTGTCCTTCCTTGTGGTTTCTTTGTGTGAAGCGTTTTAATTGCAGATTCAAATACTTTAATTGATGTAGTGATTTCTGTTTTCTTTCTTTTTGAATGAAGTCTTGTATTTTGTATTCACAGAATTGTTCCATTTCATCTAAGGTGCTTCATTTATTGGCAAAAGCTATGAAATTGTTTTGAATGCCTTTAATGTCTGAGTTTATATTACCTTTATTCTTAAAAAGGGTAGTGTTTCTCTATTTCTCTTGGGTTGCTAGGAGTCAGAGTAAATCCAGTCAGAAGTTCATCTATTTTACTAATACTTTAATAAAACTGGTAACTTTTCCTTTGATCAATTTCATTTTTCTCTTTTTATTTTATTGATTTTACTTTTAAAAATTCTTCTACTCTCCTTAAGGTTAATATATTTTTCCTACATACTTTGAAGGAAGCTAACATCTTTCATTGTTCAACCATACAGCTCTTTAAAAGCTATAAATTTCCTCCTAAATATTGCTTTAGCTGCATCTCACAAGTTTTGATATACTGTACTTTTACTGTTTTTTTTTTAAATATTTTAAAGATTCCCTCATTATTTCTTCTTTGATTCATGTGTAGTTTCTAAACATATGGGTTTTTTCTTAGCTATCTTTGTATTTCTAGTTTAACTCTTCTGTGATCAGACCATTTTTTCTGTGTGATTTACATCCTTTAGAGCTTGTTTAGATTTACTTTGTTTTAGCCTGTGTTCTATTTTGGTAAATGCTCCATGTGTACTCAAACTGTGCGTTTTGTGGTTATTGGATGTATGGTTCTATACCTTTCAATTAAGTCAATACATTATTTCAAGTAAGGTAAATATCCCGTATCTCCTCACAGCTTCCTACTATCTTCTACTTCCTATAATTCCCACCGGCATGCTGACTAGCTCAAAATAGGGAGCTTTTATAATGTAATTTTTGGCTTAAGGATCATAGGGTAAGTGGTGTAAATTGAGAGGCATTCTTCCCATCTTCCAGCAAGTTAAGGGCTGTCTAAAGTAAGCAGATGTTCATTTGGTGATTTCTGTAGCTAAGAAGAAAGTGGTCTGCATCAATCTCTGTCACTGCAGACCTGTAGAATAGAAACCATGTTGTAAAAACTAACAAAGTCATACTTCTTTAATATAAAGGGCCACTTTTTATTCATTTAACCTAAATATTTGCATGTATTTGGGCATTTTTCTGATTGAGTATAAAAGCCAAATAAGCACATGAAAGTAATGATTCTTCCCTACCTTTCAAATGGATAGCAATATATAAAAATAGGAATTTACTCCGTTTTTTAACCTTTAATATTCTTTGAATAGCCAGTAATTACGGTTTACCTGTTCCTTTAGCTGTCCTGTGAAATGCCTAAAGACATGGCCTGTTTGTATGCTCAGTCAACTTATACAGGCTTCGATGAAAGAAAGAGAGGCTTTAAAGTATTTTTCATAAATGCTTACTACTATGGAAGCCAATAGCAGACAGTATTACTAACTGGAATGTTTCCCAGGGTGATAATGTTACTCCCTAAAATCAACTAGTAAGGATGTGTTTGAAGAAATAGTTGACTAAGGACTCATAACTTCAAGAGGAGTACTTGTGGTGTTCTAGAACAAACATCATACAACATTTATTGGATATGTTTCATAACCTTTCTGTGCCTCCAGTTTTTTCATCATAATTCTCCCATTGGAGTAATGCCTGCTTCTTGGGTTCTTTGAGGACACTGCTGCCCTGTAAAAGAGGTGCCGTGAGTCATCTTGACCTTCTCTGACTTCATGGCTCTCCCAGAGATATTAGTGTTTTTAATTCTTGCTTATTTACAAACATACAGTGTTAAAACTGTCTGGGTAGAACAATCAGAAGAGCCAGGTATTGTGGGAAGTGCCTCCAAGTGTGTGATTAACAAACTTTCCCCTCAAAGGTCACCTTCTGACTATCAGTGAGGTTTCAGTAAATTTTTACTATGTAGACAAAAGTTGTCAGATCTCTTGGATCTCAATAAATGTTTATATCTAAGTCCAAAGTCAAGTTTTTTGTGAAACAAAAATTGGCTATGACCATATCATGGCTGTCTGTCCAAAATCAAGCAGAAAGGAGGAAAAAATGAACAATGAACAGATGGCGCATGTAGAAAAAAATAAGATGGCACATTTTAATCCAGTCAGTCAATAATTACATTGTATGCAAGTGGTCTTGGTATTCTAATTATGAAACTGTAAAAAAGGGGGGGGATCAAGATCCAAATAAGTACAGTCTATAAGAAACCCACTTTAAGTAGGAAGACAGGTAAGTTTAAAATATAAGGAAAGATATTATTATGCACAAAACTAGTTTAAAAGAAAGTTGAAATGGCTGTGGTTGTATTAGGCAAATATTAGGACAGAGAATGTTACCAGGGATGGAGAGAGACATTACCTAATGATGAAATGGTCCATTCACCAAGAGGATGAACAGTCTTATATGGCTGTGCACCAAATAATGGAACATACAAGACAAAGATCAGAAGAGAGCTAGACCAGTGTACAATAGGTTTTTACCACTCCTTTCTCAGTGATGAATAAAATAAAGAAGGATGTGGCCAGCTTGAGCATTATCCACCAACTTGTTGTGATTGGTGTTTATAGAACACACCACTAAACAAAAAGCCAAGTGCACTTTCAAATGCACATCAGTCATTTTGAAGAGAGAGCATATTCTGAGCCATAATATATGAATAAATTTTAAAGTATTGTGTATAATTTGTTCTCTTACCACAGTGGAATTAAATTATTAACAAAGATAGGTGAAAAATCCAGGGGCGCCTGGGTGGCTCAGTCGGTTAAGTGACTGCCTTTGGCTCAGGTCATGATCAACAGGGAGCCCATTTCTCCCTCTCCCTCTGCTGCTCCTTCTGCTTCTGCTCTCCCATTCACACTCTGTCTCTCTCTCAAATAAAGTCTTAGAAAAAGGTGAAAAACTCAAAATATTTGAAAGCAGATGAACCTATGATCCAAAGAAGTCCTCATAGGGGAAATTAGAAAATATTTTGAATTAACATAAAAGTCTATCAAAAGTTGTCAGGTATAGCTAGTACTGTGCTTTGAGGGAAATTTATAGCATTAATTAAGTTAGGGAAAAGCATCTCAAACAATGATCTAAACTTCTTTAAGAAACTAGAAAAATAAGAGTAAATTAAAGCCAAGATACGTGGAAGGAAAGATAATAAAAATAAGATCAGAGGAGGGAGGTAGGTAGAGGATGGTCTAGGTGGGTGATTTTATTAAGGAGGGCTCTTGTCGTGATGAACATGGGGTGTTTTATTTAAGTGATGAACCACTGAATTCTTCTGAAACCAATATTGTATTATGTGTTAACTAGAATTTAAATACAAATTTGAAAAAAGATCAATGAAATTTAAAACAGGAAAACAATAGAAGATATCCATGAATCTAAAAGCTGATCCTTTGAAAATTTTCAATGAAACTTATCAATCTTTAGCCAGACCAACAAAAAGACACAAATTAACAATATTAAGAGCAAGAGGGGATGTTCCTACAAATCCTGACATTGAGAAGATAAGAAGTGTGTCATTGACAACTATACCCATATGTTTGACTTCTTTAATAAACGGGCTACTTTGTTTTGAAAAGCACAACTACCAAAGCTCACTCAAGAAGAAAAAGAGAACCTGGATGGTCTTATGGTCTATGAAACTTTTCCATAAGGAAAAATTCAGGCCAACATAGATTCGCTGCTGAATTCTACCAACCATTTATAGAAGAAATAATGTCAACTCTACAAAAACTCTTCCAGAAAATACGCAGAAGGGAACATTCCCAACTCACACCAATACCTTGGTACTACAACTAGATAAAGGTATGAAGAGAAAATTACAGAGCACTATCCTTCATAAACATTGATGCAAAAATCCTCAGGAACATTAGCAAGTCAGCACTTCCATACATAAAAAGGGTGATGCAGTGTGGCCGAGTGTGAAATTACTGTATTAACCAAAAAAAAAAAAAAAAAAAAAAAAAAAAACCAAACCCTGGAGATAAGCTATGATCAGCTCCATAGATGTGTATAAAGAAATTCTTAACCTGATAAAAACAGGCATCTATGAAATACCTTTAGCTAATATCCTACCTAATGATAAAGGATTGAATACTTTTTCCAAAAATCCAGAATCAAGGCCAGGAGGCTACTCTTAATGATACCTGTTCAAGTTGTAGTCCTAGACAGTCCAATACATCAAGGAAAAGAAAGACCTGTTTTAGAAAGGAAGAAATAAAATTGTCTCTATAGAAGTCATGCTTGTCTACAGACAAAAATTTTTTAAAATCTTCCCCCCCCAAAAAAATAAAACACCGATTACATGGAACCCAACTGTATTGCTATACATTACCAATATTAGAAATTTCAAAAATACAGTTCCATTTACAATAATAGAAAAAGAAAACATGGACTACGCTTCTGTTGATGACATTGCAGGATATATGTGCTGGAAACCACAAAACCTACCGAAAGAAAGGAAAGCGTGCCTAAGTGATTGGAGAGACACACTGTGTTCTTGGACTGGAAGACTCAGTATCTTTAGGGGATCTGATTCTCCCCAAATTGGTCATTGGTTTTAATCCAATCCCATTGGCACAGCAGAAACTTCAGGGAGAGATTGAGGGACTGTTCTCAAATTTGTATGGAAAAGTTCTAGTTCTGCAGGTGCCCTGGCACTTGTCCATCAGTCCGTCCAGGGAAAGTAGGCAGCTGTAGAAGCAGGTACCCATTGTGCACCTCCTTCAAGGGTAAGCGGTAAAGCCCAGATTTCCCACTCTTACCTCACAAGAAACGAGATTTACAATTTTCAGATTAAGGTGGTTTCAGTTTCATGGCCTGATAAATCTTTTGGAGAAAAAAAAAAAAAAAGAATGACTCATTGGATTATATTGTCTTTGATTTTTAGTTGACAATTATAATTGTGTAATTGCACATCATACAGACTCAGAATTAACATGTTCTTTTCTCCAAACTTTCTGCATATTGGAGCATTAGAATTCTTTTGGTTGGTTTTAGAAACATTCTCAGATTTTAAAATATTTTGCATTTAATACTGAAAACTCCAAATCTACATAATGTATGCAGCATAACTAATATTAGAAGCATGTTCAAGGAGCAGCCTGTGGGGTTAATAGAGTTTAATTTGCAAGACAAATGAAGGCTTATTTCCTCCTAGGCACTCTGCTCTTAATTCTGGTCGGGGCACTTTTGAAGATGAGTACCCTTAATAGATGACGGGAACCCGTGTTAGGCAGGAGCAGAACTAGCTAGCGGTGGAATCAGACAGCCTTCCCACTCACATGGGCATTCCCCAGAATACAGAGCTGTTTCTTAAAATGCAGTGCTTACGTACTTGTGTGATGGTTTCCTCACACAACCATACGCTAGGGCAGGGGAGCAGAAAGGGTTTATGTATCCCTATGTTGACCATGATTATAAAAAATTAAACACTGAGTGCCCCCCCACATAGTGGAGGGGTTTCCAAGTAAATGAAGATTTATCTGCACACAGGACTATTTTGCATTTTTAAAATGATGTTCCCAGTAACATTTCAAACAAAGGAAGGTACTTATTATAAACATCCCACCTGACTTTATCAAAAGAAAATTTGAATGATTCAAAGACTTGACTGTGTTAAACAGTTACCTGTGGTTGACGGGGTTGTGGATAATTGATAACTGCCTGGGTGTGGTCCCATGTGAGTCAGCAGAGCTGGCTTTAGGGCGGTTCAGGTGGCGTCACCCTGGCGTTTGAAACAGCTCCGTCTTTGAGCCGACCACGCTGCTCGCTAAATGATAACGGGTCGCCGAGACAGCCAGAAAGGCCTCCACGCCCTCTGAACATCCTGCAGGCCCAGGCCGGCCCTCCTGGCCTGCTTGAGAACCCAAGCTCAGGGACTCCTGAAACTGGCAAAAACGCATCAGGACGCCTGCCGAATGTTCTGACTATGCCCCGTACAGGAGGTCAAGCAAGCAGGATACTAAGGGATTTCTCAGACTCTCATTTTTATTGACAATTTAGAGACAGAAAAGGGGGTTTTGTAGCCAAGTGGATACCTGTTAGAAACGCAGGCGAACCTGCCTGTGTTTGACCCCACCTCCTTGGGCCGTGGCCAACGTGGGACCACTAGGGCTGGGCATCCAGCAGTCCAGGTAGAGCTGGGAGCTGTGGGAGGGGGCCTGCCAAGGCCAGTAAGAGCTACAAGAGAATAGGAAGTTTGACTCTAGGAGAAAAACTGGAGGAAGCAGTTTGGAAAAGTCATATGTTTAAAACATGAAAAGAAATGGAACTTTGAGTTGCAGAGGTTTTGAGTTTCATGATCTGGCTGTGCCAGTGTCTCTCTTGGGGCTGACAGATCCAGGGGAAAGCGTTCAAAGGCAGCAAGTCCGTTTGAGCGGGGCCCGGGCGCACAGATGCGCCGGGAAGGGGGTGGCCAGCACAGGGCCAGGCCCGGGAGCCGGGCTGCGGCCCTCCCCAGACTGCCCTCCGAGGAGGGGCAGGCACAGTGGCAGCTACCTGCAGACTCCGCAGAAAAGGGTCGCAGTGCACAGACGCTTCTCCATCCACCCACAACCTGTTGTCTTCCACTCTGAAAGCGACTCCTGACCCCCCTCCTGGTGGTGGACCTCTGGCCTTAGCAAGCCAGCGTGGATTTTGTGGTGTGCTACAAATCAGGGCATCGAAGCTATGCTTTTTATGGCGACTTTTTAGAAACTTGAGAGTTCTAAAACCGAATTTTTGACCTTCCATTTATGTGGCCATGACCATTTATTGAAGTTCTTCACCTCTTTCCTGAAGTGCCCTTTCTTTCGGGAAGCCTGGGAGTGTTTGGAGAGGCTCTTGGCTCCACCCGTAAACCCCCACGTTATGTGAATCTCTGCAGAGGGCCGGCCTTGTGCTGGGCCTTCTGTACAGGGTGGACCTCCTGTCTGAGCTCTTGTCTCCCTTGCTTGGCGAGGTCTTCCTGCCCACTTCTCTAGAGAAGGACCACCTCGCCAGTCCCGATGCGGCCCACCCCCGTGTTGAGTGGTTTTTGGCAGTTGTCCTTGTTCGTTCATTTGTGTCAACTTACAGTCCATTGCAGAACACATGCTCAGAGGAGATGGTCTTCCTCCCCTGCATCTCTAGCACCCACGACATGGTGTAGCTCAGGGTACACGTTCAGTAAGTACTCATTGAATGAG